>NW_015547641.1:39838-51893 GCF_001515605.1 Sinocyclocheilus anshuiensis
TGCAGTATTTTTCCACTGCTATTGTTTTCTTTGGATTTGCTTCTCAGTTCCACTCAATTTTAAGCTTTTCTTTGTTCATGAATGAAGAATAAACACCAACCTCCTTGATCCTGTTTTATTCTGCAGGTTTCTGGTTCCTCGTGTTTTATTCTCCGGGGTTCTGTTTCCTCGTGTTTTATTCTCCAGGGTTCTGGTTCCTCGTGTTTTATTCTCCAGGGTTCTGGTTCCTCTTTAACAAACAGCATCTTCACAGCAGCAGATCTCAGTTCATATGATACTCCTCCAGATATCTCTACTTGCTTCAAAACTTAGTCACGACTGTGAGGATGAGAATATTACAGGTATTTACTGACCTGATTCAAAAACTGTACAGAAACAACAGTTCTAACATATTATATTAAAACAGCACCACAACAAAACAAAACAAAACAAAACAGAGACCGCGGTGAAACTAATCTTCTTCCTCTGAGGTTTAATGGTGTTTGGCAAACAAACGCATGTGTTTTAGCGCCACCCGCTGGACTGGAGTGTGAAGCGGCGAGAGGAGGGAAATAATACGAGGAATAGTATGTTAGGTGAGCTGTTTTTTTTCTTCTTTAAAAAAGTCGATCTGCACAAATAAATTTAAAAGGACTTAAAATTATAGACTCGTATTTGACAAGCATCAACAGTCTTCGTGTGTGAGGATTAGAGGAGAAAAACGAGATAATTTATTAGTCAGATATTTCATTGAAAATCACACAAAGTTCCCTTATGAAAATTAACCTTTTTTTTTTGTAGTAAAACCATAGTAACTACATAATAAACCATGGTTTAATTATGGTTTTTGTAGTAAAACCATAGTAACTACATCATAATAAACCATGGTTTAACGATGGTTTTTGTAGTAAAACCATAGTAACTACAGAATAAACCATGGCTTTACTACAGTAACCATAGTTAAACTATGGTTTTTGTAGTAAAACCATAGTAACTACATAATAAACCATGGTTTAACGATGGTTTTTGTATTAAAACCATAGTAACTACATAATAAACCATGGTTTTTCTACAGTATTTACAGCAACTACAGATTTAGTTATTTCTTACTCTTAAACAATTAGGGCTTAATAAAATAATCATAATTAATCTCATGATTTCTGGAAATGAAACAATTATCAACTTTGGCAAATGTGTTGTCAGTTATTACAACAAATAACATTATAAAACTCAGCTTTGACATGTTTTACCTATGAATGTAAACATGCAATAGGCATCCTTTTTCAGATAAGACCACCTCCTATGAAAATACAGCCGTAATATCAGATGCATGTTTTAAAATGAACAGTGAATGAACGACTAACAAGCGGTTTGCCTGACACAACGTGAAACCAGACCTCATTTGCCCCAATCGAAAGCATATTTACGCTGTCTGAATCCTTCCCTATCACCTACATTCGCCGTACACTGTGAACAACTGACCGTAGTGTTGGGTCGTTCTTGAACGATTCGTTCATTTTGAACGAATCTTTAATGTCTGCCTTATAGATAACCTTAAAGGAGCACTCCACTTTTTTTTTTTTTTTAAATAGGCTCATTTTCCAACTCCCCTAGAGTTAAACAGTTGAGTTTTACTGTTTTCAGATCCAAGGGGGGTCATATTTCAGGATGACCCCTCTATGCATAGCAGGATGTCATAGCAAAGTCTCTAAGAACCTGACACCTTGCACTTCTGGAGTCTCCAGAAGTAGGTTGCCGTTCTGAAAAATGGTGGCGCTGGAGACTAAAAGGGTTCCTGATGGTTTCACACCTAATTCTTAAATCCTGTTTTTTTTTGCAGTTAACATGCATCTTTTCTTCTTGGCCTGTTTTTGTCTGACCCTGCTGAAATAATGAGTGTTTTGCTGTCCAATGGTCACGCCTTAATTTAGCAATTTGGAGCCTCCAGAAGTAGGTTGCCGTTCTGGAAAATGGTGGCACTTGAGACTAAAATGGTTCCTGATGGTTTCACACCTAATTCTTAATTCCTGATTTTTTTTTTTTTGCACTTAACATGCATCTTTTCTTGGCCTGTTTTTGTTGGACCCTGCTGAAATAATGAGCATTTTGCTGTCCAATGGTCACACCTTAATTTTGCAATTTCTAGTATTGCATCCTTCTCATGAGCATTTAATCATTTTTGACTTTTCGATCTGAGTTAAATCTATTTTTTCCGTCCCATTTTACCTGTAAAAGAAAACCTGCCCCTTTAAGAGTGTAGATGAGTGTGCAACTGACCAATAACAACGGAGTATTCTGACAAGCTGTTTATTAATATGGTGTATATATATTCTTCTCATCTTTAGGTCCTGAGACCATATGAGGTGAAGATCATGACAACCAAACAAAAGGTGGACTGTAACCTAATGGACTATATGATAGACTTCATACTGACAACTGCCATGTATGCAGCATCAAAAGTTTTTGAAATGAGGGGCATTACCTTCACCAAGTAAAAGAGTGGAGGATTCATCTGGCCTTCATCGGCCCCCATGAAGTGACTCGATGTAGAATAAATCAGCTTGCTTTAGGCCTGAAATATCTCATGTGAGTTGATGTCATTTTAAACATGCTTAAAAGTACTTCTCATTTCTTGTGAATGTATTTTGTAGTATGTGTAAAACTTTTCCAATAAAAACTTTTTTTACTTTTATTGATATTGTAATCAAGGTTGTTAATGCAACCTTGATGCACCCTATGGACTGGACACATCTGCCTGTGTTGGGCTTGTGTTCACAGGTTGTATAAAACTAGGCCTGCAACAACTAATCGATAATGAAAATAATATTCAACGAATTTGATTAGTGCATCAAAACAAACAGACCGCTCATAATTCTGATGAAAATACACATTTTGCTAAAATAGTTTTTGTTAGATAAATTAAGTATAGGTTTAAAACCCTATATGTAACACAAGTAATTATATTTATGAGAGCAGTAACAGTAAAGGCACTATTGTTGGAATTGTCCATTAATATAATATAATTACTCTGTTCAGACGAATGATTGTGTTTCTTCCTCGTATCTCGCACAAGTTAACATTTTGTGTTTATTGTTTTAAATTTTGTTTTAAAACAGCAAGCAATCTGTTGTTTTTAGGTTTAGAATGTAATGTTTGTATTTTAATGCTTATAATGTACAGCAGAGCCTACATAGTTACATTCATTATATTTGTTTTCATAGGCAGGACGTGAAATTACATTGTTTAAAATAATGGATTAAAATTATTCTAATTAAAAAAGAATGTATATTTTTTTAGATTTTTTTGTCATCCAATTAATAAAAAAATAATCTACAGATTAATTGATTATCAAAAAAAATTTTAGTTGCAGCCCTACATAAGGTATTGTAAAGGAGGTAGGCGGTATAATGCTGTGTATGTGCACTAAGTCATGTTTACAACATGCAATTAATTTCTATAGATATAATGCATTATTACAGTTAAATAATTTGCCATTTTTATTTAGTAAATTAGCAGAAAACCATCTCTACCACTGCAGTGCTTTATCACCATTTTTTTTTTATAAAGTTGTAGTTCATAGTTCTGAATCATTTTGTAATGTGAGAACAACTGCAACAGTTCATATTTTCTTTCAGATGATGTAACTGCTGTAATAAAGCCTGTATCATAGAATAGTAACTTGTCATTCTGTATTTATTTTGTAGATGTTTGTTGAAAGTTTGTAGATGTTTGTTGAATGTTTGTAGATGTTTGTTGGCTTAAATGTAATTTGAGGTACTTTAGTAAAACCATGTTACAACTATGGTAATACAATCATGTATTATAACCATGGTTCGCACCAAAAAACTATGGTTACTACAGTCATGGTTTACTACAGTTTTACTATAGTATTACTACAATATAACTGTAGCAAAACCATGGTATCAGAACCATGTTTTTTTTTAAACAATGGTTTGGTTCATAACTTTATTGTGATAAAGTAATTTTAATTTGATGCTGAAGAAATGGCTACAAGAAGAAGGTGGACCCGCCCTCCCCCTCATGCTCCCAAAACTCAGGTTAGTGAGAGAATCGTGCCAAAATTGTAAGCGTAGAGAAAAGAAAGACGGAGCTGTACATATCGGTTTATTTCGGGAACTTTTTGCCCCACATGCAGTTTGTTTTTTTTACACATACAGATTGGTTCTATGCAGTCAATCTGTTTTGCAGTTCTTTAAACCAGTGTTTCCCAACCGGGGTGCCGTCTGTCGAGAGCAGGGGTGCCGTGTAAAAAATCCTTTTTTAATTGCAGTTCTTTAAACTGTTGTTTTCGCTTGCAAATCACTGTTCACAGGCTTGCAGTGCTTTTGACCGTCTTTTGGCAAAAAAAACGTGCCAAAAGCGTAAGCGCGGAAAAATGGAAGTCAGAAGCATGCAGATCATATTTATTTTGCGTTAGCATGAAGCTGCAGTTTCACAATACATGAATTACACTTACGAATAACAGTAAAATGCTGCAAATATTTTTTTCTTGCGTTTGAAACACGATTTACACAAATCTTCTCTTGCGCATGCAAATTTAATTTACGCTTACAGTTTTATGTACACTTCCACAAATATTAGCTACCCTGCGTATACAAATCTTTTTGACGTCATTCTACCTTCAAAGGTTTCTCCACTGCATGGATTTTAATGTGTATCTTCGGGTGACTTTTAAAAGCGAAACTCTTTCCGCACTGAGCACACGTGTGCGGTTTCTTTCTGCTGTGGATCCTCTCATGTTTTTTGCAACTTTGTTGACTGACTGAATCTCTTGTCACAGTGTGAACACTTGTAAGGTTTTTCTCCAGTCCAGTGTGAATCATCTTATGCAGTTTTAAACAGCTCGCAAATGTAAAAGTTTTCCCTTACTCAAAGCACATATAAGCTTTTACACCAGTATTTTCTGATGTCCTTTTAAACTTTGCAGCAGTGAAAAACTCTTTCCACACACAGAACATGAATGTGGCTTCTCCTTCGTATGATCTGTCAGGTGTGTCTTCAATTGTGATTAGTGGTCAACCGATATGTGTTTTTTTGACAGCCGATGCCGATATCTTGGAAAGCAGGGTGGCCGATGGCCAATATAAAGCCAATATAATTGTATTTATTTTAATTAATATTCAAGAAATTTGAAATCATTTGAAAATGGATTAAAAAATAAATGTGTAAAACAAACATAGTTATACTTTAGATGACAAAGTATTTTTCACAAATAAATAAATATTTAATAAAAATATAATTAAAAAGAAAGTAAACACTGTAACCAACAGGGCACTCAGTATTCTGGTAAGTTTGTGTGCATTGGGATTTGGGAATCATATTTTTTCAAATAAAGCCAAGGTAACACTCATTTTACATACAGCACACAGTGAAAATGACATTAATATGACAGTGGGCACATGCATAAAGTGCAGCATAATTTGAAATCACGAGTTTACGATTGCGCATCTTCAGTGAGGCTGAACTCTCCTCCTGTCAGCATTCAATTCACACGGACCGACTGTCCAGAGAACACGCAATTATGCAGTATACAAATGCACACTTCACAAGATCTCACAGCTGGATTCGACTAAGTCTGCAAGGTTTGTGAAATTAAATGTTCATTAGTCATTTAAAGGTTTGTTTAAATGATATGCGTATTTGCTGAATGCTGACGGCATGTGTACTTCGTCCACCACTGCTGTCGACCACTAATTGTGATGCCACAAGAAATGTTTTGCCGGAATGATGACAAGCGTGTGGCTTCTCTCCAGTGTGGATTCTCATGTGAAGTTTAAGATATTGTTTGTTTGAGAAACATTTTCCACACTGTTCACATGCATACGGCTTTTCTCCCGAGTGCATTTTCATGTGTCCTTTAAGATGTGTTGATTGCCTGAAACTCTTCCCACACTGATCACAGGCATATGGCTTTTCTCCAGAATGGATTCTCATGTGCCCCCTAAGATGTGTTTTCTGTGTGAAGCTCTCCCCGCACTGATCACAAGTGTGCGGCCTTTCTCCAGTGTGAACTCTCACGTGAATCTCAAGACATTGTTTGTTTGAGAATCTCTTTTCACACTGATTGCACATGAACAGCTTCTCTCCGGTGTGGATCCTCATCTGAAGCTCCAGTTTTTGTTTATGTGGGAAACTCTTTCCACACTGATCACATGTGAATGGCTTCTCTCCAGTATAAACTCTCATGTGACGTTCAAGATGGGATTTATTAAGGAATCTCTTTCCACATTCATGACATTTGAATGGATTTTTTCCCATGTGGATCCTCATATGAACCACAATATTTTTTGTTTGTTTGGGAAACTCATTTAGCAATGATCACATGCATGAAGCTTCTTTTCAGTGTGGATTTTCATGTGTTTATTAAGGTTTGTTTTATGTCTGAAGCTCTTTTAACACTGATCACATGTGAACGGCTTCTCTCTAGTGTGGATCCTCATGTGAAATTAAAGACTTTTTTGCATTTGAAAGTCTTTTCACACCATTCACACATGAATGGCTTTTCTCCGGTGTGGATTCTCATGTGATTTTTAAGGTGCCCTGACTGCGTGAAATGTTTCCCACATTGATCACATGTGAACAGCTTCTTTCTAGTGTGTATTCTCATGTGAACATTAAGAAATTGTTTGTGTGAGAAACTTCTCACACTGATCACATGCATATGGCTTCTCTCCAGTATGGATCCTCATGTGAAACTCTTAAGGCGTACTTTTTGTGTAAAGCTCTTCCCGCACTGATCACATGTGTACGGTTTCTCTCCAGTGTGAACTCTCATGTGAAACTCAAGACTATGTTTGGTTGTCAAACTCTTTCCACACTGAGTGCAGGTGACAGATTTCTTGCCTCTTCTTTTCTTTAAAAATGTCTTTTTAGTCTTTGAGTGACTCAAAGGTTTTTCTCTAGGTTTGTCATGATGTTCCTCCTCCACTTCACTCAGTTCTTCACTCTCCTCGTTCTCTTCCATGAGGCCTGAAATAAAAGAAAAGTTTAATTAAATTTTCAGTAAATAAAAATAAATAAATCAAAGAAAGAAATATGAAAGTCAGCACTAAGGTAATAGCAGAAAGTAGACAACTGCTATCAAATATTACAATCATTCTGGTGCATTGTTATAAATTAATTGAATGATCAGAGTACCTCATTCATGCAAAACATTATATGCACAAATCTCATGTTTCTGTATTGATAACTATTCAAATACAGTGCTCTTCATAAGTATTTGGACGGTAAAGACAAAGTTGCTCTGTTTGCTCTAGATTCAAGAAATCTGTAAATGTGATTAAAAGATGAGTATGACACAAAAATACAGAATGCCACATTTTATTATTGGGTGTTTAACACATACGTGTTTTACCAACTAAGAAGTTAAGCACTTTTAGTGTTTCATCCCTCTATCTGATGTGAGCATAAGTACTGGGACATTTGGCTCACAGGTCTTTCTAAGTCATCAGCTGTGTCCTGTTGCATTATTTGTTCAGATATTAAAAGTGGGGAATGTGTCATACCATATGTGTATATCTATTGCTTCTGCATTCTGGGTCTTGCATTCTATGACGACACACAAAAACCAGAATGAAAACGATGGAGCAGACTTTGAGAGAAAAGCAAGCAATTTGGATGCTAAAAGAAAAGAGGAACTCAAATAAAGCTATAGCAACAACATTGGGCATGAAGAAATCAACAGTCCTGAGATAGAAATAAACCACCAATTACTTCAGCAACCAACAACGACCTGGTCAGCTGAGAAAAACAACAACAGCTGATGACAGACAAATCATAAAAGCTGTGAAAAAGAACCCTAAATTAGATGTCTGTAAAATCAACAACAACCTACTGTCTGCAGGAGACTTTGACACAGACGTACAGAGGCTAAACAGCAAGATGCAAACCTCGGACCAGCACCAAAAATAAAAAGCCCAGATTAGAGTTTGCAAAAAAGGTGAGCAAGTAGAGTTTTGTAATAGCGTTTTACCAACAGATGAGACAAAGATGAACCTTTATCTTAGTGATGGAAAAGCAAAAGTATTGAGGAAAAAAAAAGGAAATGCAAATGATCCTAAGCATAAACTCATCTGTAAAGCATGGTGGAGGTAGTGTCATGGCATGGCTGCCTCTGGAACAGGCCCTCTCAACTTTATCGATGACTTAATGAATGATGGCAGAAGGAGAATGAATTAGGAAGGGTACAAAACCATCTTGGCTACCAATTTTCAAGAAAATGCCACCAGCCTAATCAGAAAGCACTTCATATTGCATCAGGACAATGACCCAAAACACCCTGCTAGTACTAGGGCAAATAAATGGAAGGTCTTAGATTGCCCAAGTCAATCTCCAGATTTAAATCCAACTGAACATACATTTCACCAGCTGAAGAGGAGACTAAATGAAGGAATGTCTCAAAACAAGCAACAGTTGTAATTGGCTGTATTAAAGGCTTGGGAAAAGCATTTCAAAGGATGAGACCAAGAGTCTGCTGATGTTTATCAGTCACAGATTCAATGCTGTGATTGCATGCAAGGGATTTGCAACTAAATATTAGCTTTTTAACTGTTACATTTGCTTTAAGTTCAACTGTCCTAATACTGATGCTTACATCAGATAGGGTAAGGGTGAGTGATGTGATATGATATATGTTATATCATAATATGAGTAATTTTATTTAACAATAAATAAAATACTTGCAATACTGGCAAAATGCGAGATGGGCACATAAAAGTGGACACATAAAATAATTTGATTTTAAATAACTGCTTAAAAATGTGTGCAAACAATTCATGACCATGATGCACAGCAAAGTGACTTGAGCGCATAACTGCTATAAAGACAATAGCCCAAATTCTCTACTGGTTGACCAATTTTTACTGGTTAATCGTGTCTTCAGGTATATCGTCCAGCCCTATCTGATATGCATAAGTGTCCTAATTCCAATTCTGTAAAGTTTGGTGTTTACTGTTTATTGTTAAAAGTAATGGCAAAAATCAAAATATTGTAAACTATATTAAGAAAAAAAAATCAAAATACCACTATAGTTCAAGTTCAAGTTGAGCTTTATTGTCATTCTGCTACATGTGTGGGGACATACAGTGGAACGAAATGTCGTGCCTTACAGGACCACGGTGCTACATAAATACAGGCATACAACAATGAAGTAAAACAGTAAAACCTATACACAACTAGCCTACTGACTGATTTTGACTATAAATATACTATATATATATAAATGTTTACCTATACATAAATTAAAAAAATACAAACTATACGAATGCTTCACAAAAACACTGTACCTATACACAACTAACCTACTGACAGATTTTGACTATGAATATACTATATATAAATGTTTACCTATACATAAATAAAAAAAAAAAAAACAGACCATACAGATGCTTCACATAATACTGTACATGTGCAAAGAGAAACATCGTAAGTCAGCTATAACCAGTAGATGGCAGCAGAGGAGCACTTATTGGCTTATTAGTCATTCATTTCTACTTTGTGCTTTATATATTGAAATTCTAAAATCACTATTATAAAATATCAAATCATCCAGAAATAAAAAAACACTTTTTTTGTGTATGTAGTAAAAAAATCACAAAACACCAAACTTTTCTTCACTTTGCGACTGAATCGCACATAAATTATAATCACTGAAGTTGTTGGTCAGTTCTGTATAATACTATAGAAGAATATTGTATAAGAATTGTATTGTATTATTCTTATTGTATAAGAATACTATATCCTGGACAGCAACCAATCTGGCTTCAGAAGTGGACATTCGACCGAGACTGCCTTGCTATCAGTTGTTGAAGCCCTAAGACTGGCAAGAGCGGCTTCCAAATCTTCTATACTTATCTTGCTAGATATGTGCGCTGCTTTTGATATGGTGAACCACCAGATTCTCCTGTCAACCATATTGGAAAATGGCATCTCAGGAACCGAACGCCAGTGGTTTGAATCTTACCTCTCAGATAGGTCCTTCAAGGTATCTTGGAGAGGTGAGGTGTCCAAGTCGTAACATCTAACTGCTGGGGTGCCTCAGGGCTCAGTTCTTGGACCACTTCTCTTCTCTGTCTACATGGCATCACTAGGTTCTGTCATTCAGAAACATGGCTTTTGAATGCAATATCAACACCCATTCAACAAGACATTCAGGATCATCAGCAGATCATCTTACTTTATTCTGAGTGTTTTCTGTTTGAAACTGACTATAAGAGTCAGGATGTCATAAAAGCCTATAAAACTGCTCTAAAGAAAGACACTGTTATTTCTCACAATATGCATGGATAGAATCCAAACATCGAAACAATCACACAAATGAACACACAAAAGCACTCAAAATCGCTCAGGTCTGAATGAATTCATCATATTTTCCTCACATGCTCGCTGCTGCTGCACTAAATGTTTATTTCAGGAGGAAGACGCCAGAAAACTAAGACGCACGATTAGCGCTGAATCCGATGAAAACAATACAGACATGAGCCTGTAAAATGTCACTTAAACAAACTGTATAAAGTGTGTTTGATAGTTGTGTAAATATGAGAAATACCGTGATCTGCTCACCTCTCCTCGGAAGACTCTGCTGTTGGTTATTTTTGGCGGGGTTTATCTGCATTTGAATAAAGATCTGGCACCACCTGCTGGACGCTCCGTGGATTTTCATTCGCCTGAGACTTTACCTCTTTATTGTTTTACTTCTATTTTTCTTTTACCTTTCTTTATTGTAGCTACATTATATTTGCACAAACGTAGCACCAGATCTTGGGCAGATTATGCTTAATTGTTCAAATTGAAATGTAGAACTTCTAAACACTTTATTGTAATGAGTAATGACCGTGGGAAATTTCAAATCTATTCATAAATGTGAATATAGATAAATGTTAATGAAGTCTGACACAAGAAAACGTTAAATATTGCTGGTGCTCTTTATTTTTGAATAGTTTCATGATCATTGTCAGTTTCTGTAGCCTACATGTAAAACTGTAAAATGTTAATAATCTAATTATTTTACTGCATTTACTGTAGTTAGTAGAAAACCAAACTATATTAACATTCATATGGACATGTTAGGCAATGGTGTTGTTTATAGGTATTTACCTGAGTGTTATCGTTTTTGTATTATTGATGTTTTATCCATTTCACATTGTGAGAAATAACAGTATTGTCTTTCATTCGAACACATAGGCTTTTATCATATACCCTGACTCAAACAATCAGTTTCTAACAGCAAACACTCAGAATAAAGTGAGATGATCTGCTGATGATCCTGAATGTCTTGTTGAATGAGTGTTGATAGCTTGACCAGCCTGGCCAGGCTGGGAGACCAGATAAAACCAGCTACTTCCTGCTTAAACCAGCTATGACCAGCCAACCAGCTTAGTCTGGTTTAGCTGTTTTTTTCAGCAGGGTTTGTACACTTTTTGCACTCTTTGCACTTGTTTTTATGGCCTCTGATGAAGCATTGAATAAAATATTTTTTTGAGGAGGTGTAAGCCCTGCTAACCTTGTGTGAATCTTAATTTCTGCTGGCTCCAAGGTTTTTTTTTTTTTTGATCTACGCACTGGACTAACTTGGTGATTTGATATTGGACATCTGGTTCTGCTTCTCTTCTGTGACTAAATTAAAAGTTGAAGGCCTGGTTTCACAGACAGGGCTTAGACTACAGGCCAAAGTATTACGTAATTTTCGTCATCAGGAGGGCTCGCGGACAGCCGCGCACCCCGTCTGCATGCAGGCACTTTTTTGAGACCGCGCGGACGGTGCGCGTACAACAGCGCATGCGCGAAGTGAATGTTGAGAAACCCCTTGTCCAAATACCCACACTTGCGGTCTTGGCCACTTGAGAGCGCATGCGCGCGACAGGAAGTAAGTGCGCAAGACTGTCCCAGGTCTTAAAAACGCCAGAGCGCAGTGCCCTTCACGCACACTAAATCCACACTATCTCGAATACCGCTCCGGAGCGCTATTCGAGGCTTAGTGTATCCCATCATGCATCATGTTCTGGAAATAAATCGTGAGACTTTTTGCCGAGATCTCGCGAGAGGTCACGGAAACCTT
>NW_015547641.1:54044-55745 GCF_001515605.1 Sinocyclocheilus anshuiensis
AAACACAGCCAGCCCCCTCAAGAGCTGACTGTGCGTGCTCTGCTCCCAAACAAACCACACATAAATCGCGTTTATCTCCACCCATGATGTAGCAAGGACAAGGAGAAACAAATGATCTAAAATCTAAAATGATCACGATGCACACAGTCAGCCCCCTCGAAAGCTGACTGTGCATGCTCCGCTCCCAAACAAACAACACAACAATTACGTGTATTCGCACTCATAATGTTTAGTGCGGACAGAAAAGAGCACACGGTCTAAAGTGCTGCCTGTTTTTCTTGCTCACCATATATTGTTGTGACTGTGCACTGGCACTGACAAACAACATATTTCTGACTGACACACACAGAGCACTTGCTGAAGACACTTGCGTTTTTAAGCCTCCTGTTCTCTACGTCACCCCGCTTGTTACATCTCGCCATTTCACTGGACTGATGCTGCATTCCAGACAAGGTCGGAAAAGGGAGCATCCAAGATTAAATAGCCCCTTTCGCACCGGAGGAACCTTTTCATAGTTCCTAGAACTATTGAACTACTTGCAGCTGCACGCGCATTGTGGTGGCAGAAAAACACTGGTAACAAGTGGAGGGAAATGGGTAAAATGTATGGAATAAGAGAAAAAAATGTATTGTTGTGCCTTTGGATGTCAGAATAAGAATGCAAATCATTTTTATAGAATACTGTCCTCAAAGATGCCATTTGAAGCTAAACGCAGACGTTAAACAGACAGACTATGGATGAAACCTGCTATGATTACCCTACTTTAAAAGCATACATTTTTAAGACATTTTTACATAACATTTACCTATTTTATCTCACAATTCTGAATAACTCGATTTAACTCAACCATTGCGAGTTTGTCAATTCTGAGGAGAAAAAGCCAGAAGTGTGGGATATAAACTTATGATTCTGAGGGGAAAAGAGAGAATGAGAAAAAAAGAGAGTTGTTTTCCCTTATCAGAATTGTGAGATATAATCTCGGAATTGCGAGAAAAATATAAACTCAAAATTACCTTTTTTATTCTTTTATTCCATGGCTTCCATAGACTGCTACTTTAAAACTGACATTTTTCTGCCACCAAAAAACGTCATCACTGTTTGCAAACACCGAAATTGGTCTGTAAGTAGCCTAAAAAAGGTTTACATATATCCGGAACGCTATTCCAGCCTTAGTATATATCCCATCATGCATCATGTCGTGAAATAAATCACGAGACTTTTTGCTGTGATCTCATGAGATCACGGAAACCTTTCCAATGCAAGTTAAATATTAACATAATAATTAGATATTACAAATAATTTGGTAGAAAAACAGCGTTTTTACTTGTATTGGTGCAAAAATGAGTTGTGGTGATATTTATTTTGTACAACATTTGCAACTGCTTTTTATCATTTAATTAGAAGCACCACAAATTAAAATTATGTCATGTTATAGGGACTACTGAACAGACATTTTAGAAGTAAATGCAAAGTATTTCAAATTAAAATGAAAATAAAGCTGTGTAAACACTTGCCCAAGTGCAAAGAAGTGGGTAAGTGTGCAAGTGTGGGTATTTGGACAAAGCCATAGAAAGCTGTGCGGACGCGGCTGTGCACGAGACAGAACGATACGCGGAAAGTGAAGTATACCTGGGCCTTAAAGGGGTCATATGATGATGCTAAAAAGAACATTATTTTGTGTATTTGGTGTAATGAAATGTG
>NW_015547641.1:56043-56579 GCF_001515605.1 Sinocyclocheilus anshuiensis
GTCCTCCATAAAATGTGCTGCACACATCTGAATATTTGGGTTGAACTGTTCGGGAACAGTGTTGTAAATAGAACTTAACCACTGATTTCTAGTCGTGTTCTCTTTTGGAAAGTAGTTTCGCTTTCACAACAAAACACACAGCGTCACACACGGAGGGCTTGAGTGAGGAACGGCCGGCGGATTCGACGAAGGAGCGTCCGGCGGGCTTGCGGCTACCACATGTGACGAGCCCGGGCTGGACTCCGCTTCCTCCAGGGTGAAAGCCAATCCGGAAATCCACAGCACGAAATTGATGTATTTCCTCAGTGACCAGCACAGATCAGCTCTAGGCATGACGAAGCGGATATCGTCCTCTCTTGGAAGGCCAAACAAAGTAGTTTCGCTTTCACAACGAAACACACAGCGTCTTCACGACATGGCTGCCGGTGGCAGCAACAATACTACAGCAAGAATAAAAAATCCTTCTTTCTTTGCGTGAACATTTGGGCGGTGTTATGCAAATCTTCCCACACAGTGACGTAGACATGTGGGGGCGT
>NW_015547641.1:56653-61487 GCF_001515605.1 Sinocyclocheilus anshuiensis
GGGGGCGTGTTTAAACGAGGCGTTTTAGGAGGGCGTGGACCAGTCTTAACTTTTATAAAGAATATCTCTTTGGATTTGAGACTTTAGTCTTTGCAACTTTATGGATCTTATCTATGCACGAACACCTTGTAACACTCCAAAGAGAAAGGAAAATTTGAAATGGCATCATATGACCCCTTTAAGCCAGTATTAGGCTATAGTTCAATTAGGACATTTAAGTAATTTAAAAAAAAATTGCCTTAGAAAAAAACATTCCTGGTGTGCATCTTGAGACAAAACAAGTGCACTGACATATTTTAAGATCTGTCAGTACAAGTTTAATTCAGTTGAAACAGCTCAGACTTACATTTTAGTCTGGGACTAAGCCTTGTCTGTGAAACCGAGGTATATGTAACAAATAAGTTACAATATTGATGTTGTAATACTGGTAGTACTAATATAACAATTGTATTATATATTTTACAAAAAAGTAGCAATTTTGAAATACGTTGATGGTTGCATTTTTAATTTTTTTTATCACAGTATTCCTATCAATGTTGTATAAAGGTTTTTTTATGCATAAAATAGTAACCCTAGAATGTGATCAAAAAGTTTAAAATAGCTGGGCTAAGTTAAATAATAAAAACTGCAGAAAATTTGTTAATTCAGTACACTCATTATTCCACTGGTCACAATTGTGACCGACTATAAAACACAATTTTTCACACTTAAAAAAAAAAAAAAAAATGTTATATATATTATTATATTAAAAAAATATTATTTCAAAGGGTTACTAATGACACATTATTTGGATATTTTCATGTCTGGGAAAAAATTTGGGAATAAATGGGATATTATCACATACACAAATGGTTGGAAAGATACAATTAGCTTGATAACTTTTATGTAGCAATAATAAATTGTAAGTGTTTTTTCTTAATTCCTCTAGTACCAAAAGCAGAACCGATGACATCAGAGCTTATCAATACTACAGTCTTTTGTAATTTAGCCCCAGAGCTCATTTAATACCGGGTTCAGGTACCATCCCTACTTACAGAAGCACAGAAGGATCAGTTGCAAAGCTACATGACAGTATATCTTGCATCTGCGTTTTTCTAAATACATTATAAGTGGAAGAATAACTATTTATTTTAAAAACAACAATGAAGAACAGATTAAAAATAATTCTCAGTCTCTCTTAAAAGTGTTACAGTCTCTTTTTCAGCTTCCTGAACAAGAACGGTTTGTAAAAAGCTTCTACTTTACTTCATGAAAGCGTAAGCAAACTAAAAGTGACAATTATTCAATTATGACATAAAACAATTGAACATAATATGAAACTCACAAGAAAACATTGATATAATTTATATCATGAAGCAAACTGATATACAAGAATAAAACTTTTGGACATTGTTCTTTGGGGAGGAACTTCATCTTTGAGTTGATCTGAATCTCACAGTTGAATCTGCTGGTTTTGAAGATGAACATGAACTTTATTCATTGTGAAAACTTTAGATAATGTTTCGTTGTCATGTCACTTGTAATGACAGATTTATCCAGATGATATTTTATTGCTTGATGCATTATTGTGTCACATGTGATGACGCAGCATCAGATCTGAAAGTGCTGGATCTGAAGATGATCTACTTACTGTGATTGTTTTTTGTATGTCTGTGTAGAGCAGATGAATTATTGAAACACTTCCCACATGCAGTGCAGTGATACGGTTTCTCTCCAGTGTGGATCCTCTCGTGTGTTTTCAGAGTTCCTGACTGACTGAATCTCTTGTTACTAGGGATGTAACAATTAACCGCGAGCCAGTTGAAAATCAATTCAAATATGTGACGATTCAAATCGGTTGAGATGCTAAACAAATCGCGATTCATTTAGGTGTAGGAGTTTATATGAATGCATGTCTGAAGGGAAAAGTTTAGATGGTATTTTTTATTTTCATCTTACCTCTGTATAATGCATATTAAAGTTCATAAGTGCAGCACTGCTTTGTTTACAGCGGAAACCAAGGAAACGCTTTAAGCACCACCTGGCAAAATATCACACTCTTCTATCTTAAACTTCAGGCTAAACTACTGTTACCTGCTACTACAATACAGACTATTATTGAGGGATATCAAGATGTCCATGAGATCAGTCTGACAAATTTGCTTAATAACTTAAGTGACAAACTAACTGTCCTTGGAGTCCCAGAGGCCACAATCAATAACATTATGGTGGAATTCAGAAAAGAAGACTTCCTCGCTGCCTGTAACAGTGTGCCTTTGAGCACAGACTAGAAAAGAAAGACCGCTTTTAAAATATATTTGAATTATGTTGTGCCTGTACCTCTGTTCTTAGATAATGATGTAAAGGTAGGGAATCATTTGTCCAGTATCAGAATCAGAATCAGAATGAGCTTTATTGCCAGGTATGTTTTCACATACGAGGAATTTGTTTTCATGACAAAAGCTTCCGCAGTGCAGCAGAATGACAGCGACAGAACAAAAACACAGATAATAAAAGAATAAAAAAATAAAAAATAGAACAAGTAAATAAGGAATAACAATATATAAATTGACAATTGTATGTGCAGGTATATTACAATAGACAGTTTTGTATGTACAGGTATATTATGTGCAAATTTGAAGTGTAGACTAAGTATGCGTGTTAGATAAATAAGTGTATGGGTGTATAAATAGTGTTGTGTGTTCCACAGTTATTGTCAAGTGTTCATGAGATGGATTGCCTGAGGGAAGAAACTGTTCCTGTGTCTGGCCGTTCTGGTGCTCAGTGCTCTGTAGCGTCAACCAGATGGCAACAGTTCAAAGAGGGAGTGTGCTGGATGTGAGGGGTATAGAGTGATTTTGCTAGCCCTTTTGCTCACTCTGGATGAGTACGATTGCCTGAGGGAAGAAACTGTTCCTGTGTCTGGCCGTTCTGGTGCTCAGAGCTCTGTAGCGTCGACCAGACGGCAACAGTTCAAAGAGGAAGTGTGCTGGATGTGAGGGGTCCTGAGTGATTTTGCTAGCCCTTTTGCTCACTCTGGAAGAGTACAGTTCTTGAAGAGAAGGGAGGGTTGTACAAATGATTCGCTCAGCAGTCCGGACTACCCTCTGTAGTCTTCTGAGGTCAGATTTGGTAGCTGAGCTGAACCAGACAGTTATAGAAGTGCAGAGGATGGATTCAATGATGGCGGAGTAGAACTGTTTCAGCAGCTCCTGTGACAGGTTGAACTTCCTCAGCTGGCGAAGGAAGTACAACCTCTGCTGGGCCTTTTTCACAATTGAGTTAATGTGAATGTCCCACTTCAGGTCCTGGTCCTGGGAGATAGTGGTGCCCAGGAACCTGAATGACTCCACTGCAGTCACAGTGCTGTCCATGATGGTGAGTGGGGGGAGTGCAGGGGGGTTTCTCCTGAAGTCCACGGTCATCTCCACAGTTCTTTAACCTCCTGTCTGTAGGCAGACTCGTTGCCGTCCTGAATGAGGCCGATGAGTGTGGTGTTGTCTGCAAACTTCAGGAGCTTGACAGAAGGGTCTTTAGGTGTACAGGGAGAAGAGCAGTATGTACCTGTTCAATAAACATTAGCTACACTTTTTAAAAGCAAGTCTATTCAAGAACAGTATGCAGCAACACGTTCCCAGCCATCATCAGAGGGTCTTTTCCAGGACATTAATGATGGGAAGGGAGCTCAGTGCAACCCTTTACTTAAAATTGAGCCATTCTCGCTTGGTCTGATACTCTATCAGGATGCATTCGAAGTTGTCAATCCTCTTGGCTCTTCAAGAAAGAAACATAAGATTGTAGCAGTTTAATCCTCATAACAGATCCACCACAGATCAAATGCAACTTGTTCTCTTGTGCAACGAGCAGGCCTTTAAATATTTTGGGATAGACAAGGTATTTGAGCCTCTCATAAAAGACCTGAAAGCTCTTGAGGAGACTGGTATTGTGATAGGTGATGGGCAAATTGTCAAAGGTCGACTGTGTGCTATCTCAGGTGACAATTTAGGGTCTCACAGTATCGGCGGTTTTGTTGAGAACTTCAGCAAGAGCCATTACTTCTGCAGATACTGTGATGTAGAAAGAGCTACTTTTCAGAACTCTCCACTATTGTGTGGCCACACACGAACAGAACAGTCCTATCAGAATCATCTGCATGAATTAGGCACCAGTGGCAGAAATTCTGAGTACAGCATTAAATCAGACTCTCCTTTTAACCAACTATCCTTCTTTCATGTTTGCCAGCCTGGGTTGCCCCCATGTCTTGGGCATGACCTGTTTGAAGGCATTGTTTCGAGTGACCTTGCTTGTTTATTGGTTATTTAGGATAAACATTTTAGTTATCTACATCTCAACAGGTGCATAGATCAGTTCAAGTATCAGGGGAATGATGCCCACGACAAACCAGCTGATGTTTGTAGCATCTGGACCAATCAGACACACCATTTTTCATTAGATTTAACAAATCAGTTATTCATTAGATTAACAAATAGTCACAGACCCCTCACCCAATAAACCTACTGGGTGCCAGGATGTCTGCGAACGACACCAGGCCCCTGGTCACCATGGAAAGGAATGTGGGTAGAGAAAATCAGTACATTTTCCATAGGAAGGGACACAATGCACAGTAAAAATGGACTCTTGTCTAATTAATTCATAGGAAAACCTTTCTTTGAATGAACACACATATCCTTCAAGTCATTGTGTATGTTGTTACTGTCCTTGTATATTGTCTCTTATATTGTATACTGTTTTATGCAGGCTTATGATAGAACCACTCGTTCATGTCATCTTACCTATATGTAATCCTACCATGTTTAGTGTCTACAAATTCGTCTTCTGATGATCTAAACGAGAG
>NW_015547641.1:67237-88372 GCF_001515605.1 Sinocyclocheilus anshuiensis
AACTGGAGTCCCTTAATCATGCAGATTTATGCAACAGGCTCTGTGTAGAATTGTACAGTAAGAAAGTTATTTCCCTTAACCAGGAAATTAACGTTCTTAGAATTGACAGACAGTTGACCCTGAGAGGTCAAGTAAATACTTACAGCGGATCTAAATATTTATAATTAATTATAACTAGTTATGATTAATTATTCATATTTCCCCTTGAGCTGATTCGCTACATGTTTCACCAGGTAGCAATAAACTTACTGGACATGCAGCCCAGAACTGGTGTTTCCTTCGTTTGCTACCCCTCCTGGTTGGAGATAGGATTAAGAATCCATGTGACAATGCTGTTTGGCAACTTGTGCTGCAGCTTAAAGAAATTGTAGAACTCATTTGTGCACCAGCAATCACAACAGATCAGATCGCTGATCTTAAAATACTTATTGAGGACTACATATACTTTCGAAGACAGCTCTTTCCTGATCAGCCCCTGAAGCCCAAACACCACTATCTGCTTCATTATCCACAGCTCATTACCGAGTTTGGCCCCCTAATTCGCCTTTGGACTCTCAGGTTTGAGAGTAAGCACCCTTTCTTCAAGAGATGTGCTAGAAAATTGCACAATTTTTAAAAACATCTGCAAGACAGTTGTCGAGTGACACCAGCTCTTCCAAGCCTATTTGAGTGCAGATGAAATGTTCCAGCCAAGTGTGTTATTTGATAAGGGCACAGCATTTTACGTAAATGACTACAGTGACAAAATCAGAGCGACTGTGGTTGGTTTGAATTTGGAATTTATAGATACAGTAGCATATCATGCGGTGACAGTGAAGGGCACGTCATACAAAAATGGCATGTATATCTTGTTGGGGAAAACTGAAGAAAAATTGGAGGTTGGCAAGCTAGAGCTGGTCATCGTTCGCCATGGCTCTGTGTCCTTCATCTCAGAAAAATAGTTGTTTGTGAAGTTGAGCGACATTGGGGTCTATTGCGTATTAGGGACAGCCCAAGAGCAGTTTGTTTGTGTGAGGCATGAGGATCTGCTTGATTATTATCCTTTGCCAGCCTATGAGATGTGTGATATGCCAATAATCTCTCTCCGTCACTCGTTTGCAGAAACATACTAATACAATGACTGCTGCATCAGAGGAGATCAGCGAGGCTTTCCTGGCTGCTCTTCCATTGCTCCCCCCAGATACCTTGGCATCCTTGATGACAGGCCTGAAGTGCCTTGGTGTGCAGAGCAGGGAGGACATCTGCTATTTGAAGGAAGATGATCTTCTGATCTACCTCCGTCCAATCCAGTGCAGAAGGATCATTTGTGCTTTTACACCAAAAGGTAATGGTTCTTTTAATATCTCCCAGTAGAGGGAGATTCAGTTACACTTAAAGAACAAAAGGTGGTAAAACAAAAGACAAGTGGTCACTGCTTAAAGTAAGTTATGTTACCAATTCAATGATATTTTGTGGGAGAGGGACATGTCTATTGACATGAGAGTGAAGTCCAGCCAATCTTTGAGGATATTCTCTCCATTCTATGTAAATAATTGCATTTCATTTTTATATTCCATCTTTAGGGTTGTCTTTTAAATACTTTTCATTTGTTTTGCGAGCTTTTTCTAGCTAGAAATAGCATAATGTAGCTACCATTCGAGTATATAATTCATACTCAGAAAGTAGAACTGAAATGACATTTATTACAAGATGATTAGTTAAAACAAAATGCACCTGCAGACTGTTTTTCCAGTCATGTATTTAGTCATTGAGAATTTGTAGAACATAATGTGAAAATTTCTTGCCTCGTCTAGTTCTCGTGAACCCAATCTCGTGTCTCGTCTCGTCTCTTGAGTTAAGTGTCAGCGTTAATGATAATCAAACAACAAAAGACGAGGAGAAAATCACTCCCTGCTCTTGACAGAATAGCATTTGTAGCTTTTATAAGAGTTTATATAGTGAAAATTGTGCCCTACCATCACATTCACATCAATGCAACAAATAAATAAATTACTAATAGAGCACTGAATTGTTTATAAAAACACATATTTCTTCATTGATCTAGTCACTTGATTCTGCTCTCAAAATGCACCAGATTTATGCATTTAAATTTAAAATGAACAACATTTTCTTACGGGGGGCATACCCCTGGAACCGCCTAGAGCAGGGGTGCCCAAACTCGGTCCTGGAGGGCCGGTGTCCTGCCGAGTTTAGCTTCAACTTGCCTCAACACACCTGGTGGGAACTTGCCTCAACACACCTGGTGGGAAGTTTTTAGTATGTGAACTTTTTGACAATTCATCAATGGACCCCTCTCAATTAACATAAAGCTATATATTTTAATCTGTCTCTTACTCAGGATTATAATTATAGAGCATCATTCTGGAAACTGAATAATCTGAAGCATGATTTTGTTAGACTTGGTCTAGAAACTAATTTCAGAGTATACAGATAAAGCTATGAAAGAGAATCAGTTTAGCCTTTATTGGGAACTGTTTAAATTTGAGGCGGGAACATTTCTTAGAAGATATGGTAGTAATTTAGCTAAATAAAAAAAAAAGAAGAAATCTGAAGAAAATTATTTAGATTTCAAAAATAACATTTCTTTCTCAAAAACCCATAGAAACATTATCTGCTCAATAAAATGTGGAACTGTATAATTTGCAAAACAAGTTATTTATATTAGCACATAGACCAAGCCTCTTCTCGTTGATTAACCATTAGTCGACTATTAGGGGGCAGTCCTAGTTTATCTTACATCCGCACTTGGTAAACACATCAAAAGTTATAGAGTTACTAGATATTCTAAGCACAATGTTGAAGAACAAGTTAAAATAAACATCAGAGACATGTCTCTCTTAAAAGGGTTCCAGCCTCTTCTTCAGCTTCCTGAAGTAAGTACATGTGAGCACAAGAACATTTTGTACATGTGGAAACAAAAGATAAAAAGAGAGTAAAAGAGTTTCTAAAAGAGAGTAAAATGAACAAAGAGTGACACATATGCGTTACCAAAAATTTGAGGGGAAAAATTGACAATACTGTATCCTATAATATTTATATTATAAAGCTGATGATTAATAGTACTAAAACTTTTTAGATATTGTTATTCTGGGAGGAACTTTGTGTTAATATCAATCTCACACTTGAAAAACCTTGTCATGAAAATGAAATTAGTTTACTTAAAAAAATGTGGATGATTTTTTGGTAACTCGTTTTGGCTAATTAGGACAGGATTTTGTGGAAGAAACAACTTTTACTGTTTGACATATTGTGTTACGTTTGGTGAGGATGATGCAACGTTACACTTGAAAGTTCTGGATCTGTCCAGGAACAGGAATGATTTCATACATTATGAGTGTGTAGAAAAGCTAATTTATTAAAACACTTCCCACATGAAGGACAGTGATACGACTTCTCTTCAGTATGAATGCACTCGTGCATTTTTAGTTGTCCTGACGGACCGAATCTCGTCACAGTCTGGACACTTGTAAGGCTTTTCTCCACATTTTAATTTGTCAGCCGTAGCAAATGTCTTTTCACACTGCTTTCGCACTGCTATGTGTTTTCTGGTGTACTTTAAAAGCGCTCAGTCGTGTAAAACCTTTTTCACATGAAGAACACGTGTAAGGCTTCCCCTTCTGGTGCTTCTTTCTTTCTCCAGAATGAGTACACAGATGTACACTGAACAAAATTATAAACGCAACACTTTTGTTTTTGCTCCCATTTTTCATGAGCTGAACTCAAAGATCTAAGACTTTTTCTATGTACACAAAAGGCCTATTGGGCTTAATTTGAGCCAGATCCTGCCGGAACAGGATCCGGGACCTCTCAGGTTTTGACTGTCTGTGTTCCGGTACCTATTTGCGCGGATCTGCCACCTCACGTGGTATAAAAACAACAACACAAAACACAATATGTTACATATATATAATAAATTATACATATACGTATATATACAATATAACATGCACATTTTTAAGTACATTTCACGTTATTTATTAGTTTATATGTTTTTATTAAGTGAGATTCAGACGTGAAAAGCGCTGCGTAATTACGTCATGTACGCAGACCACCTACTACCCGCCAAAACTTAAAGCAGTCAGATCACGAGTCGGAATCGTGCGCCATAAAAATGTCAAAAAGACAGTTACATTTGTTATCATTCTTCAAAAGAAAAGAAGAGAATGATGATGCTAAACGAACCAGGAGTGAAACGACTATACAGGAGGGCGGCTGCAGTACCGAGCAGGTGCAGGATGCTACTGGTGCCGTTAACGAGCAGGAGGCTATCACTGCCATGGCACCAGCCAGCCAGGATCAACAGCAAGGCGAAGCAGGCCTACATTGCAGTTCGGGTTTGGAGGGAGAGGAGAGTGATTGCAGCGGAGAAGAGGTTGGGACATCTGGCGACAGGTCAGGGATGGAATGCACTATTTGGACAGAAGCTCAGTTCAGTGTTAAACAGTCCTGCTATCCCTGGCTTGTAATGGACAAATCTAGATTGGGCTGCACAACATGTAAAGCAGTGGGGTCATTAGGGCCAGAAAAGACGGGGGGAATGAAACTAGCAAAGTAATGGGTCATGTGCACCGTGACCTCATCTGCTTCGGATATTAAAAAACTGCAACGAACACTCAGAAAAAAAGTATTTGAACATGCCTGGACCAAGGCTCATTTAGCAGCTGCAGACATTCTTGAAAAGGCGAAAGGAGACACGATAGTACAGGCTATTGTTAATAGTCAGTCGGAACAGATAACCACTACAGCTAGAGTTTTTCGCACAGCCTACAAGGAGGCTAAACGTCACAGGCCCGCATATGGCTTTGAACAGGAGATTGACTGCCAAGTGTTAAATGGAGTCGATATGGGTAGGATTCTACATTCTAATGTTGCATGTTCAAACATTCAGAAACATATTTCAGAAGAAATGAAAAGAAAACTATTTGAAAAAATAGTACAGTGTGCACCTAAACTCAGTCTAATGTTGGATGAGTCGACCAGCTTAAATAAAAAGAGTGCTTTGATCATATACGTTAGGGTTCAGTTGCCAGGTATGGACATGCCTACAAACATTTTGACTGAACTCATAGAGCTAGATGACCTAACTGCTGAAGGAATTGTCTGTCATCTATTATCTGCTTTGGAGCGTTTACATTTGACTGAGGAATTTCTTTCTAAAACCCTCATTGGAGTAACATGTGATGGCGCTTCTGTTATGTTAGGGCGCAAAAGCGGAGTAGCAAGTAGGCTCAGGGACATTTTCCCAAATATTACTGTCTGGCACTGCTCAACCCCTAGGCTTGAACTTGCAGTAGGCGACGTTGTGAAAGAGAGAGGCGCTATTAATTATTTTAAAATATTGATGGACAAACTGTATGCAATTTATAGCGCATCTAACAAAAACCGAATGGAGCTAAAGGATGCTGCAGAGAGTTTAAATGTCCAGCTATGCAAAATTGGTCGGATATTAGACACAAGATGGGTGGCATCAAGTTTTAGAACAGTAGAAGCTGTGTGGAAAAATTACCCAGCACTTTACAAGCATTTTAAAACGGCTTCAGAGGATCCCGCTCGTGATAGCATCACGAAGCAAACATACAATGGACTCGTTAAGCGCTTATCTTCCTTTGCGTTTGTAAACAACCTTGGCATTATGTGCGATGCATTGCAAGAATGATCTGAACTGTCACTTGAGATTCAAAAAAGAGAAAGTAGCATAATATCTGCCCACAAGGCAATTTGTAGGCAAATCAGGGTATTTGAGGCAATGGCTGAAAGGCCAGGGCGCTACACTGAACTTAGCCAGAAGGGAATTGATGCTAACTCATTCCAGGGCGTCCCACTGCACAAAGGAAAACTCAGCGACAAAACGTTAAACCAAAGGCTGTTTTTCTCAAGTTTGGCTAAGAACATGGAGGAACGTATGTTATCTCAAGGCGGGAAGCTGCCGGATAAGACTGGATATAACAGGTTTATTGAGGAGTTGAAGGTGCTTTACTCACTGTACTGGCCCGAGAACACTGGTGCGACGTATGGAGAGACTGAAGTTGAATCGCTCTGTCGGCGCTTTGACATTGACAGCCCACGTGCAGTCATTGGGGCCTACAGAGAGTACAGAGATTCAGATGGAAAATGCATCCCTGATAAACTGAAGGAGCTATTTGCGGCTGTCAATAGCATTTCTATATCAAGTGCCGAGTGTGAGCGTGGATTTTCCCAAATGAACTTGATTTGCTCCCCGAACCGTGCCTCTCTGCACACATCCACCATATCATACTTACTTTTTCTGAATCTTGTTGGACCCCCCGTGTCGAAATTCAATCCAGTTCCTTACGTAAGGTCGTGGATAGCCAAAGGACACAGAACTGCCACAGACATATGCCGTAAAACCCGAAACCGGGAGGAGGAGAACCACGACATGGCTTTGGTATGGGGTGTTTTAGACAACTTGATAAGGTAATGTAACCCCGGTTAAATGAAGTGTAATTGAAGGGAATTATTTAATTTATTCACAGTTTAGTAACATCATATTTCTCTAATAAATGTTGAAAAGAGGTGTAGAGGTTATTAAAGAACATTTAAAAATTAGTCAATTTATCCTATTTAGAAGATTAGTTATTGACCAATGAGAGCTCTCTGTCGTTGCGCCCCCTGCGTGGTGACGAGCATGCGCAAAGACAGAAGAGATGAGCTAGACCGAGAAGAAAAGACGTGATCTGATTTTCGCAATCTAATTTGAAGAGATACAGATAAAAAATCCTCCGAAAAGTGTACCAAAGTATTAGAATTGATTTATTTCGAGCCATCCAGTATCTGAAGAAGCCGATTGAATATTGTTGAGTCACATTTTACTCGGTGAGTCAGCATAATATAATCAATGGTAAAAAGAATGTATAAAAACGCCATAAGATGCAAAATGGTTATTTAGTTGCAGTAAACTGTGTTTATTTCCTTTTTTTTCAATGATATTTCGATCTAAGTAGTTATAAATGTCATAGTGAACCGCGTGATTATTGTTCATTTCAGTTCACTACGCCATTGTTGGTCACACACACCTGTGATAGAGAAGCGCCGTTCACGACGCCATTGTTGGTCACACAGGCCTGTGTAAGAGTAAAATCGATTATAGAGACCAGGTTTTTTCTTTGTGTTTTTTTTCTATTTTTTTTCCTTCTTGATTCTACGGATTCGTGACACCCCTGTGATCTTCTGTGACATCCTGTGAAACTTCACATTTGATGGTGAGCCAACCAAATCTGCTACAGAGGAAAAAAGACGACACATCATAAAGAAGAGGACAATATCCTTTCCTTCAATTATCAGCCTTGCTTTATGAAGCAAGACGATCCTAATCTAAAGAATTAAGTTCCCTTCCTTGAGGGAACTGACAATAAAAAAAAGAAAGAGACGGGAAAAGAGAAGAAACTGATCAGTACTTTACAGAACATTGAACTATTGATGGTATATGGTTACCCATAAACCATTTGATTGACCCCGAAGTCCTTATCAGGACAGCTGTGATAATTTGAGAGAAAAGTCAATTATTTTATCAATTCATTAATTTTTTTATTTTATTTCCTTCTGACATTTCTGACCGATCTGTGTATATGTTTTGGGGGAAAAAAGAAGAGTGCACTCAAGGGAAGTTTTCATAGTTGATCTTTATTGTATGACATTGTAAATTACTTTCTTTTGTTTTGTTTA
The DNA here is from genome assembly GCF_001515605.1 of Sinocyclocheilus anshuiensis. Classification (NCBI taxonomy): domain Eukaryota; kingdom Metazoa; phylum Chordata; class Actinopteri; order Cypriniformes; family Cyprinidae; genus Sinocyclocheilus; species Sinocyclocheilus anshuiensis. The sequence continues at coordinate 74,921 of NW_015547641.1, forward strand.
TTATTTCCACTTTATATCAAAAGGAACAATTACATTCCAAGTACAAATTTAACTTTGTGCCTGTCTGTTGTTTCTCACCACAACCCGCCACCTCCTTTACGATCTCTAAATCTTCTGATCAATTCAGTTTATTGCCAAATTATTACCAATTCCTTAGACACGTGTTACACTTGCAAATAAATTACTTTTGAATAAGTATCAACAGAGAAATTTTCTATATTCAGTGTTTTTGTTTTGCAGTAAAAACACATTTAAATGTCCTTAAAAATAACCGTTTTTACTTTAAAATGCAAAATTGCATAAGATATTAAGACTAGTAATCTAATAAAATGTAGTGAGGTTTATGCTTAAAGGAAACTATTTGCAAAAAAACTATTTTAAAACAAGACTGATCTTACAAAATGCTGCTTAAAAACTCTAAAATTAATTGCTGACTGCAAATGCTGCAAGTTCAACAGTTAAGCATGAGGTTGATGTGGGCTTTTGAGTGTTGTGAAGATTAGTAGAATAGTAAGAGGGTAGGCTATTTGAGCACATAGCATGCTGTTTTCAGCACCATTTTTTGTGCATTCCGGGACCTGCACCTGTCTTGTCACCCCTCTGCTCTAATATGCGTTTTGCGTTCCGGCACCTTTTGATTTACAAATTAAGCACTGGAAATAGGCCTTTTGTGTACATAGAAAAAGTCTTAGATCTTTGAGCTCAGCTCATGACAAATGGGGCAAAAACAAAAGTGTTGCGTTTATAATTTTGTTCAGTGTAATTTCAGAGCTTTTGCACTTCTGAAACTCTTCCTGCACTGACTGCATGTGTACGGCTTCTCTCCGGTGTGGATTTTCATGCGATCAGTAAGAGTTATTTTTTGCGTGCAGCTTCTTTTCTGGTGCAGCTTCAGTTCACCCTCTGTGAAATATGTTTTTCCACACACAAAGCACACATGATTCTTCACACCTCTGTGTCTTTTCTGGTGTAATTTTAAAACACTCCGCTGTGAAAAACTCTTTCCACACATAGAACACATGTGAGGCTTCTCCTTTGAATGAACGTTCAGATGCTTCTTCAGCGAATCGGCATTAAGAACATTTTTACCGCACTGATTACAGCTAAATGTTTTTTCTCCAGAATGAGAACACAGATGTACTCGAAAAGAACCTGCCAGTCTGAAACTCTTCCCGCACTGATCACATGTGTACGGCTTCTCTCCAGTGTGAACTCTCATGTGACGCTCAAGATTTTGCTTGTATGGGAATGTTTTTCCACACTGAGGGCAAGTGAAGTTTTTGTCGGCTCTTCTTCTCAGTACAAATTAGAATACTTCATAAGACCAACAAAAAAAAAAACATTTTTAGTGAATTGTTGGCCTTCTGGAAAGTATGTTCATTTACTGTACATGTACTCAATACTTGGTAGGGGCTCCTTTTGCTTTAATTACTGCCTCAATTGCTATCAGACTCCATTTATGAATGACAAAATAACCTTATATAATTTATACACTACATGCACTGAAAAAAAAAATTGTGTTGTAAAATATATTAAATTAATCATCATAAATTCTACTTGTAATATTAAAAACTTGAATCAGAGAGGGACGTCGTTGGGCTTATCACAGAGGAGACGCATGGCTGGATTTTCTCGTGTTTAAGGTAAGTTTGCCTTTCTGTTTTAGATTTCTGATTTGTAATACTTTGGTCTGTGTGCATTTCGATAGTTTGATTCTTGTTTGCTTCACTCATTATACATTGATGTTCATATTAATCACATAACCTCATTAAAGTTAACTTGCATGCGGTCACAGTGAGTGATATTTCAGCGAAAATGTTTGCAATAGTTCAGAGATTCACAAAGCTGTTTTTTACGTAAAAACTTGAGCACAATTGGAAATTACTGGAAATGATTTAACGTTGTAACTGCTAGCTAGCTAACTTCGTTACTAAATTAAAACAATCGCATAGTTTAGCATAACGCTAGTTTCTGTTATTTCAAACACTCGACTGACGTAATAGAGAGAGTTGTAGCATTTGGACCAATCAGACACACATTTGTTCATTAGATTTAACAAATCAATTATTCATTAGATTAACAAATAATCACAGACCCCTCACCCAATAAACATGCTGGGTGCCAGGATGTCTGCGAACGACCACAGGCCACTGGTCACCATGGCAACCCCGACACCTTTTGCTAGACCAGATACACTTTACGACCTAATGGCATGTTGAGAGTTCTCCCTTTCACCAGATTTTCCATAGGAGAGACACAATGCACAGTAAAAATGGACTCTTCTCTAATTAATTCATTGGAAAACCTTTCTTTGAATGAACACACATATACTTCAGATCTTTGTGTATGTTGTTACTGTTCTTGTATATTGTATACTGTTTTATGCATGCTTATGATAGAACCACTGTTACGTTATGATGTTTTTAATGCCTATAATGCGATGGCGCCGCAGACGGCAGCCTCAGTGTTTGGCTCTCCAGTGTTTGTACTGTTTTTGTTAGTTTTTCCTGTTTTTTGTTTCTCAAACACGATCAGTTTTACCAGGCCGAATCAGGGTGAATCACGCAAATGTTTTTATTGCCATGAGGCTGGCCACCTCATTGCTGGTTGTCCAGTTTTGAAAAAGAAAAGTCAGTCCCCGAAACGTCAGGTGCCGAAGGGTGTGGGATTTGTTTGCGTTACGAGTCGTCCGGTTGATTTTGATGAGCAAAGAATTGATTCCGGGTATGATCCGTTTGTTTTTGAGTGGGGTAGTTTTTTTTTTTTTTGGCAGTATTTTACAGTTTACTAGGGATTCGTACTGTGGTTCCGATGGGCTGGTTCAAGGAATCGAATTAGGAATAGTCAGAGTTCCTTTACATTTCATAAACATTCAATCTGACCTAGTTTCCGGTCTCGTTAAGATCGCTGTTCGTTCGCAACTGCTTATTAAAGGAGTTGATTTGATTCTTGGTAATGACCTTGCCGGTGGAAAGGTATTGCTGTTCGAAGCAGTTGAGGATCCGCTTTCTGAACCACGAAATGTTGTAGACTTGGTTTCGAACCTAACTTCCGTATTTCCTGCATGCGTGATTACTCGAGCGCAGTCACGTAAATATAGTGAAGTGGTTGAACTTTTAGAACAAATCATGATAATTCACTGGCTCGCTGCAGAGCTACCACTGTGAAAAAGGAAGATGTGTTTAAACAACCTATTGCTTATTTTTGGGACGACGGGTTGCTGATGCGGAAAAGAATGCCAGCGGGTTCTGAATGTGAAGCTGATGCAGTTTATCAGATAGTCGTGCCCATACAGTTTCGCTCTCATGTGTTGATGTTAGCTCACGATCGATTTCGGGTCATTTGGGCATTACAAAAACATACCATCGCATTTTACAGCATTTTTTTTGGCCTGGGTTGAGATCAGATGTTGTAAAATATTGCCGGTCATGCCATACCTGCCAGATTGTGGGCAAGCCAAATCAGTCAATTTCTCCAGCGTCTCTTTGCCCCATTCCTGTTGTTGGTGAGCCGTTCGAGTGGGTGATATTAGACTGTGTTGGTCCTTTGACACAGACTAAGTCCAGACATAAGTTCATATTAACTATGATGTGCTCTGACATCCGTTTCCCGGAAGCTGTGCCTTTACGCACTATAAAAACCAAGGGAATTCTGCGAGCTTTAACAAAGTTCTTCTCTACCTTCGGTTTACCAAAGGTGGTGCAGACTGACCTATGTCTCGGTTATTCAAACAAGTGATATCACAACTCCATATAAAAGATGAAGTCTCTAGTGCGTACCATCCAGAATCACAGGGTGCGTTGGAACAGTTTCACCAAACCTTAAAGTCAATGTTGCGTACCTTTTGTGCTCAGTCAGAAAGAGAGTGGGATGAGGGTTTACCCCTATTATTGTTTGCTGTGCGCGAGACTCAGCAAGAATCGCTTGGCTTTAGTCCTGCCGAATTAGTTTTCGGCCACACTGTGAGAGGTAAAAATGGTGTTTGACCGTCTGCAAGCCTTTTCTTTGACTTTAAATCTCACAAAATGCGAGTTTGGAAGGGCTACAGTAACGTATTTGGGCAAGCAGGTTGACCAGGGTGAAGTTCGTCCTATTGCTGCTAAAGTGCAGGCTATTTTACAGGTCCCTGCCCCGAATACTAAGCGACAGCTGAGACGTTTTCTCGGTATGGCAGGATACTATCGGGGATTCTGTAAAAACTTTTCTGATGTGGTGTTACCTCTGACCAATTTGCTTTGTCAAAACAGAGATTATGTGTGGTCTGATGAATGTCAGATAGCCTTTGAGTCTGTCAAATCATTATTGTGCAGCACGCCGGTACTCTCTGCTCCTGACTTCTCGATGTCGTTCAAGCTGGACGTGGATGCTAGCACTACTGGCGCTGGTGCTGTTCTCCTTCAGGAAGATGTGCATGGAGTTGATCATCCTGTGTGTTATTTCTCGAGGAAGTTTTTGAAGCACCAGTTGAATTACAGCACAATCGAGAAGGAAGCTTTGGCGTTACTGCTTGCGTTACAGTATTTTGAGGTGTATGTGGGGTCAAGTCCATTACCTCTTGTGGTATTTACAGATCATAACCCTTTGGTTTTTCTCTCCCGCATGCGTAACTCAAATCAACGTATAATGCGCTGGGCATTAATCATACAGGAGTTTAATTTGGAAATCCGCTATAAGAAAGGAAAAGACAATGTTTTGGCCGATACTTTGTCTCGTGCGGTTTAACATAATCAATGGTGCGTTGATTTTTAGCGGTGGGGGTGTTACGTTATGATGTTTTTTGTGTTTCCATAATGTTTGTGTTCTGTTGGATGTTTTCTGTTTGAGTTTCAGATCGCTGCTGAAGTACTAGGAGTGCTGACGTCTATCAGCGGTAATTGGTGTGATCAGCTAGCAGTCCTTTTAAAACGCCACTTCCGCTCTTCAGAAGTCGGCAGTGCGACTTCGGGCCGGTCGCACTGGTCCAGACTCCCTGTTAGCCGGCAGACCAAGATGTGTTGTTAGTGTTTCTTTTGATTGTTCGGTTCTTTTGAAATGTGGTAGTAATGTACGAGAGACCTGCCCTTTTGTTTAAATCTCATTTCTACTATGTGTTTTGGTTAAGAGTAGATAGGTTAGGTTTATTGTATTTATCTTATCTTTCTTTGTGGCAGGTTATTTATATTGTTTTATTTTATTAGATTGGTTTTGTTTGTTATTATGGGCCTTGGGTCTCTCTGACGAAAAATACCACTTTATTATTCATATCTATTTATTTTTAATAATTTGTCACTTAGACAAATTATTTTGCTTTTGTTATTTCTTTGTTTGGACCGTGGGTCCCTTAATGAATCCTATCAATTGGTGGCTGCGTTTTCCTTGGTCATGTACAATAAAGCTACCTTATACTTTATTGTTTTTTCTTTGGTTCTTTTTTGGTCTGGCGGCCTGCTGGAAGCCTTTTGTTCCTTCCCTTTTATTAATTTATTGCGTCTTACCCCTAGCGGACGTAATAAAATGTATGAAATAAAATAATATGTAACCTTACATATACCATGTTTGGTCTCTATGAATTCGTCTTCAGATGATCTAATTGAGAGTGTATATTATATGTTTATACCTATGCAACATATCAGTGTTCTAAGAATCTTTAGTAGTTTTTGCATCAACACCCAATTAAATCACATATGCAAAATACCATGCTCTAAGACAAAGAGTTGTAAACTTTCCCTCCAAAAGTTAAAGTCACCATTGGCTCTGTGACCTCCCGGAGGTGTGAGCTCAATAGGAGATAAAGCTCTCACATCAGTGTAGCAAATCAGCTCAAAAGGGAAATATTTATGACTAATTATGACTGGTTATTATTTGATCTGTCCGTCCACCGAGCAGACAATATAATCATTTATCAATTCAAGGAAAGATTATTTTCCTGGCCAAGGAACAATAGCTTTCCTTCTTTATGCAGTACTAACAGTAAGTTAGCATGTAGCAAGGATCAACATTCAGTGACTCCGAATTGTGAGCAGCACACAGAGACAATCAATTGTGAATATAAGGGATTTAATAAATTAAACTATATCTAACATAACTAAACTAAGCAAAACACATATATGTGTATATATATACAGAATGAAGGAAAGTAAGGAAGGGAGAGGGAAGAGCAAAAGAATGGCAGTATTTCACATCAATTAACCCCAACCTAATGAGAATCATCAAAGAATCAAAAATCACCTTAAAAGGGGCAGTCTAAATAAAGAAAATTTCTTTATGTGTGTGTGTTATGTGTATTGCCAGCACGGTGGGGGGCTAGTTCGCTGGTCAACCAGACCCATTGGTGCCTGGCCCCGGGGGTCATTTACGTCTCTTTGGAATGTGTTTGAAATTCAATGGGAAGACGAGAGTGGTGAAACTGTTTAGCATCTCCTTGATAGTGGGGGGGGGGAACCATTGGCCATTTAGCACCCATATAAGTGTAAAGTCTGTGACCAGGACTGTAATTTATATGCAAATGTCAAAGGCTAAAAGGGTCTCTTAAGCCATAAAACCCCAAAGATCATGCATGATTCTACGCAGACGCTACAAGCCACGAAAATACCCTTTCCTAGAGTTGATATGAACTTACACTGACTGTTCGCTGGACGAACAGATTAGTTGAGGGCAATTTAATTCTGCTACAGTTACTACTGGCAGCTGATATAAATAATTGTAATTAATCATAATTAATTGTAATTATTTACATACATTTCCCTTTTGAACTAATTTGCCTCAGAGTTTAGAGCAATAACATTGTAATAATCTCATTAATTGTTATGTTTTGTCGCTATGCTAAGCTAACCAACTACCTAACCCTGAAGCACCTGTTGCCATCAGCGATTGTTTTATAGGACTGATTTTAAAAAGTGTGAATAGAAAGTGTTAGTAAAAGTGTTTTTACACTTCTTTATGATGGTATTCAACTTAATTATAGTTAATTCCAGTCCAGTCTTGTTAGTTAAATGTTTTCTTTTGCTCAAACAATCTGTCATTTGTTGGTTAAAAAGCCAAGTCTTATGAACACGTTTCTATCAACAGAAAGGCTTTGGATTCACTGCAGAATAAGCCGGAGTGTAACGTTAAGTTGATGAGCATACAGAAGGAGTGATTGGTCTCATTCTCATATTCAGGTAAGTATAAATCTATGCATAGATTTGCATGATATAACATTGTTGTTATTTTTACCTATTCTTCACTGCATAATATAAAATTGTGGTTAAATGTTTTAGATCATTGTTTTAATATCCCAAATTGTGTCTGTTCATTTACAGGGTGACCTAACTCTCACGATGAGCCGATCCAGTGGACACTTGAGGTGTGGGGAGGAAGACAGGCTGATGGTTTTCATGTTAGATGCAGTTTTTGGTTATATCAATACTACCTAGCTCTGTCAGGTTAAAACCTCATCTTGTTCTGTTAAGTTTTTTTATATATATATTTTATACCTCCTGGGGTCGAAACTGTGTATGGTGCAGCAAATGCAGTTCATGTTGGTAATGGAGATTGAATTGTATTACAGAACAGCAGACACTTGAAGTAGCATTCAATCATACTTTATTTGTTTTCTATTTTAATATCACCAGTGGAGGTATACATGCTTTGTTGATTAATGGCACTTTTTATGAGGCTTTACTGCACCTTTAAAAACTTGTGTCCAGACTTTAGTAGGTCATGTGAATGTGATTGATTCACTTTTATTAATGTTGGAAAAATAAAGAGTTTAATTGTATTTTAGTTGCGTGACTTGTGATAAAGGTATTGTTCTGCCACCCCAATGCGCCTTGAATATGTTGACAGACAGATAACTCCTCTGCCAATCACCACGCTGAAGCAGATAACCAGTTTACTTCGTTTAATGGATGACTAGGAGTAGGGTAAAACTGAAAGGAGAACATGAGACATAAACGTATGAATTTAAGTATACAAAAGAAGGAATTCAGCATGCATTGCCAGTATACAATGGACACATATGAAATTACAGTGCATACATTGATGTGAAATAAACCGATGTCTCAAACTGTATACTGATCACTCAGATTATATGAAAAATTAACAATAATTACTTGCAATATAGTCAAAATATGTGTACATGGTAGTTTACACACGGTAAATGTACAATACACATACCAGTATGAAGATTCTAATTAAATCTTACACTAAACACAAATTACAATCAAATATTGTTAAATCATATCTTAACATAAATTTACATACCAACGATGTCTCCCAAAAGACAAGAAATGTAGCAGATGGCTTGGGATGCAACCGCAATAAAGAACCGCTATCTACCATGCAGCAGACTGTGGCTGGACTAACATTGATTACATCATCAAGTTGCAGCTGTTCTTAAAGGAGCCAGCTCATTTTTATTCTAACATCACATATGACAACACACTCCCCGTCTGGTATCACAAGATACCAAACCTACCATAAATAACAAAGGAAGAAATAAATCAGTCTCTGAATTAGTCTGAGGGAATGAGCATCACTATTTCCGCTATAGGTCTGATGAACAATTTTGAGCCATCCTTGTCCACAACCTTGATCTGCACCTTTCAAACTCTTTCATCTTTTCTTGGAAAGACTCTAGTGATGCACCCTAGAGGCCACCAGTTACGTTTGGACTGACAGTTTCTCTTGAGAACTATACTGTCCTTTGTGACATCTTGCCTCTTTGATTGTCACTTCTTTCTAAGTTGCAATGTGGAGAGATATTGCTTCTGCCACCTGTCCCAGAAAGTAGATGCTAGATTTTGGACCTGTTTCCATTGTTTCCTGTAGAGGTCAACACGGTCGAACTCGCCAGGTGGAATAGGACAAGGACCATACTTGTGAGTGAGCAAGGTCGAAGGAGTGAGTATGAAGGGATCCTCAGGGTCCATAGAAACTGGCACCAATGGTCTGGAATGTATTATAGCTGTCTCCTCCGCCATGAACATTGTGAGAACCTGCGCGATTCTGGACGGTCCCCACTGAAGCATCGAGTACAAAATCTTTAGAGTAATTCCAATCATCCGTTCCCACGCCCCGCCCATGTGGGAGGCGTGGGGAGGGTTGAAGATCCAAGAACATCCTTGTTCCACAAGAAACCTTGTCACTTTAGCTTCATCCAAGTTGGAGGGGATGTTCAGTTCTCTGCACGCTCCTACAAAATTCGTTCCCCGATCTGAGCGTATCTGCTTTACAGGACCACGAATGGCAATGAAGCGTCTCAAGGCGTTTATGAAACAAGATGTTTCCATGGTCTCTATTACCTCGATATGGACAGCTCTGATGGTCAAACAGGTGAACAACACAGCCCATCTCTTGTCATTTGTGAGTCCACCTCTAGTGCGATGAGCGGAAATCAACCAAGGACCAAATACATCTGTCCCTACATATGTAAAGGGAGGCTCAGTGTTGACCCTGTCCATGGGTAGATTGGCCATCTTCTGTACTTCTGTTCATCCATGCAACTTTCGGCAAATCACACATGCAAAGATAAGGGAACAAATGCATCTTTTGGCTCCCACAATCCAAAATCCAGCCATATGAATGGCGCCTTCAGTGAAATGTCTCCCTTGATGTTGAGATTGCTCGTGATAATGTCTTATTATCAAGTTTGTAATGTGATGCCGTTGTGGAATAATGATGGGATTGCTCTCGCTGAATCCAATGTTCCCTTGAGACACGCGTCCCCCAACTCTCATAAGTCCATTCTCATCAATGAGGGGGATTCAGTGTAAAGAGAAGACTGTTCTTCAAGATATTCCTGTTATCTTCAATGCATCGGAACTCCTCAGCGAAAGCTTCTCGTTGCACAGCAGGAATGAGGGGTATTTTTGGCTTGACTCAATTCACTCAAACTATATGGTTTAGAACAGTGATGCCATCCTGTACAATTAGCTGCATCTTTGGTCGGTTCTCTTTTGTAAGTCTTTACGATGTGTATTAGACATGTGATGGCCCGGAGAAGTATCTTCCAATTGGAGAACGCTTGAAACGTTCTGAGCCCAGCTGACTGTGCTTTGTTGTGGTAATGAATGCGGCTACCTCAGGACGGACTTCGACGTCTGCTGAAGGATCAACAAGGTCAAACGGGCCTGGGGTGAGGTATGTCTGGTTCGGGCAGGACAAGAATGGTGGACGGGTAAGCCAGGTTGTATCTTTCAGACAGGCTGCAGGTACAGATCTTGTGGCATGGTCTGCCGGAATCTGATCGCTTGGTACATAATGCCATTGCTGCGGGTGCGTGCTTCTTCTTCTTAGAACTTGATTGTTCACAAAGACATGGAATCTGCGCTTCCCATTATGGATGTAACAGAGGACAACTTTGCTGCCTGAAAAGAAGTCCACACTGTCAAACTCGATATCTATCTCAGACATTATAAGTTCAGCCCTCTGCACGGCAAAAACTGCACTACAGAGCTCGAGGCGTGGGATGGTCAGCTCTGGACAGGGCACTAACTTGGCTTTCCCCAAGACAAAGCTTATCTTGCAGCTCCCATCAAGACTCAAACTTCTGAGATAAGCTACAGCGGCTATAGCTACAACAGAGGCATTTGCAAAAATGCAAAGCTCTCTCTGAAAAGCTTCTGAAAGGGAATCTTCAGTATAATGCCTAGATATCTGGAGATGTTGAAGCTCTTGAAGGGAATCCTTCCATTGTTGCCAAGGTCCCAACCTCTCAAGAGGCAAATGCGCATCCCAGTCATGTGATTCAGTTGTGAGTTCTCTTATCAGAGCTTTGCCTTGGATGATGATTGGGGCTGCGAACCCAAAGGGGTCGTATAATCCATTCACAGTAGAAAGAACTCCACGTCATGTAAATGGTTTTATGTCACTTGACAGCTGAAACGTGAACGTGTCAGTTATGAGATTCCAGCTAACTCCAAGGGTATGCTGTACAGGTACTTCAACCTTGCCGAGTTCCATGTCTCTTAGATTACTGGCCCGCTCATCTAAAGGAAACGCATCCATGACCTCCTTGCAGTTAGAAGCAATTTTGTGCAGCTTCAAATTAGAACGTGCCAAGGCTGCTTGGGTTCTCTTGAGGAGGTCAATAGCAGCTGCCCCAGACGGTAGTGATTTCAAACAGTCATCAAAGTAGAAATCACTTTCTACAAACTTTACAACATCTGCTCCGAAGTCTGCCTCAGCCTCTTTCGCTGCTTGGCTGAGGCCATAAATCGCAACGGCTGGAGAATGACTGTTACTGAAGATACGAACCTTCATCCTGTACTCGATGATGTTCTTCTCTGGGTCGTTATCTTCATACCAGAAGAATCTGAGAAGGTTCCTGTCCGCTGGCTTGACTAGGAAACAATGAAACATCTGTTGTATATCCGTAGTGATAGCAACTGCTTCCTTTCTAAAGCGCAAGAGCACACCCAGGAGCCCATTGTTGAGATCTGGACCTTTCAAAAGTATGTCGTTTAGTGAGACACCATCATACTGACAGCTTGAATCGAAGACCACTCGGATCTCTCCCGGCTTCTTTGGGTGATAAACTCCAAAAAGAGGCAGATACCAACACTCGTCTTGATGCTTAAGTGGCGGGGCTATCTCTGCGTGACCTTTCGCCAGTATCTTCTCCATGAATGTGAAGAAATGTTCCTTCATGATAGGTTTCTTGGAAAAATACAGCTGTATAGATCTGAAGCAATCTAGAGCTTTTGTCTTGTTGTTTGGTAGACATCGCCTCTGAGGTTTGAATGGAAGAGGGGCAACCCAGCTATTCATTTCATCTTTGTAGAAGCCTTCCTTCATTATACGGAGAAAAGTAAAATCTTCGACGGACAGAGCTATCTTCTCGTCATCCTTTGTCCTCTTGAAGACATCTGATTCTTCATGATGTCCATTTTCTTCCCATACAGACCTCTTCACAAGGGTATGACCCAACCAAGGTCTAACTTCAGAGCATATGGGGCTCCGTGGGGTCCATTGATGTACTTCATAACTTTATGTACTTTTATGATGTCTCTTCCCAACAGCATCATGATTGGAACTTCCGGGTCAATTTCAGGAATTTGTCCTGCAATGCTCTTCAGATGTGGATGGTGAAGAGCGACTTGTGGGGTGGGTATCTCGGAGCGATCATCTGGAAGGTTGTCACACTCGATTAAGGTAGGTAGAGAATGAATGACTCGACCATCAATGGAGGCAACTTGAAACCCATGTGCTCTCCTCCCGCTCCTTTGGGAGACCCCAGCACAGGTCTTGAAGTAGTAGGAAGAACTGTCACAATCTACATCAAAAACATCAAAGAATTTCGACCTCACCAACGATCGGTTACTTTGATCATCAACGATGGCTTTCTCCTGCAGGCCCCTTGGAAACACTGAGACGAGACAACTCTTGGGAGCATGTTTTGTCACCCAAATTGGCTCTGATGCGTTTTGCTTGCTCTCTGCAATCTGCTCCTAACCACTTGACCAAAAGGTCCATCTCTTCCTTCGCTGTGAGATTGAGGTCCTTAGTAGCAGTGAAGAATGATGCTTCCCATGCTCTGTAATTCTCGGGGCAGTCAACAAATTGTATAAGTCCTGTGTAAACGATTTCTCGCCTCGCCATGAATCTGATGAGGTTAGATACATCTTGAGTCTCATCACTGTTTGCCCATGGAGTGCTGTTTCCAAGCGGAACATGAAGGGGTGGAGTTGGAGCACATGTCTTGACCCTCGGATAACTGTGAGCATTTATAGCTGTTTCTGTTGGCTGCATGTTGGAATGCGTTGGTAAGTGGCTGTGATCGTCAGGTGGTCTTACACATGCGAAGTAAGGATTCTGTCTGTTCCTGACAGAGGGAGAAAGCTTTACTCTCTGCGAATGCTTGGATTCATATCCATCTGGGAAAGGGACATATTTTTTATAGCCTCCTCAGATTGCTCCTTTGGGTTATGCGTTTCAGGGTCAACAACATCCATTGAGACTTAGTAATTTCTAAAGACTTAGTTCATATTGAGAGCATCAATCTCATATGACGACAGTTGTGGCATACTCTCTTGAAACAGTTCGGTTGGTGGGGGTGGTGGCCGCAGATGGTGGATGGACCGAGCTGGGTGTTAGCTTGCAGTCTAACTTGATCTTGTACATATTCTTTAGTTCTTTGAGTAGTGGCATCAGAATCAGTTCTGCATTGACTGTCTGATTTATGACTTGATGCTTTGCCGCTGCTTAATGCTGTTGATAAAGCTTTGGCTTTGGCCACCGCCACGGCAGCTTCCCGTTCAACATCCAGCACTGCTAATTGTGCTTCTAAACACGCCCTCTCTGCATCTAAACACGCCCTTTGCATCTTTATCTGCATTTCCTTATCTGCATATTTAACTTTAGCTTTGGCTTCTTCAGCTTCAGCAAGAGCTAAAGCAACGGCAGGGCTAACACTTGAGGTCTTGGATCATTTAGAGCAGTGATGGGCAAACTTGGCCCTTCCAGGCCACTTTCCTGCAGAGATTTGATCCA
>NW_015547641.1:88700-90401 GCF_001515605.1 Sinocyclocheilus anshuiensis
AGGAAAGTGGCCTGGAAGGGCCAAGTTTGCCCACCCCTGGTTTAGAGGATGTTGACTGATTAGACCAAGTCACTAGGGTGCTGTGGGTTGGCAGATTTGGATCTTCCATGATGCAGAGGAAGCCTATGTTCAAGTCGTTTGATTCTTTGACTTATTCACACCATAAGGGACACTCTGACCTGTGCTGCTGTTGATCTGTCCGCAAGGAAGCCATTGTTTTACTGTTCTGCCACCCCAATGCGCCTTGCATATGTTGACAGACAGATAACTCCTCTGCCAATCACCACGCTGAAGCAGATAACCAGTTTACTTCGTTTAATGGATGACTAGGAGTAGGGTAAAACTGAAAGGAGAACATGAGACATAAACGTATGAATTTAAGTATACAAAAGAAGGAATTCAGCATGCATTGCCAGTATACAATGGGCACATATGAAATTACAGTGCATACATTGATGTGAAATAAACCGATGTCTCAAACTGTATACTGACCACTCAGATTATATGAAAAATTAACAATAATTACTTGCAATATAGTCAAAATATGTGTACAAGGTAGTTTACACACAGTAAATGTACAATACACATACCAGTATGAAGATTCAAATTAAATCTTACACTAAACACAAATTACAATCAAATATTGTTAAATCATATCTTAACATAAATTTACATACCAACGATGTCTCCCAAAAGACAAGAAATGTAGCAGATGGCTTGGGATGCAACCGCAATAAAGAACCGCTATCTACCATGCAGCAGACTGTGGCTGGACTAACATTGATGACATCATCAAGTTGCAGCTGTTCTTAAAGGAGCCAGCGCATTTTTATTCCAACATCACATATGACAACACAGGTATAGACCAGAGGTTCTCAACTCTGGCGTTCGAGGTCCATATCCCTGCAGAGTTTAGCAACCTGTAATTTCTAGTAATCCTAAAGACCTTGATGAGATTGTTCAGGTGTGTTTCTCTGCAGGAAAGTGAACCTCGAGGGCCAGAGTTGAGAACCCCTGGTACAGAAAAAATGAATACAGTTTATGTGGTTATATTAATCAAAAAGAAATTAGCAATGTTTACATAATCATAGGGAGTAATATATAATATATATTCATAAAACGTAAATGGGACATCTCAAACAAAACATTTATAATAAAATCTAGGGCTCCTGTCTATAAAATAATAAATAAATTTTACTTAATGACTTTAAATAAGCATAACTTTTAAATTAAATATAATTAAGTAATATTTACTTAATTAGGGTGCAATTAGATTGAATTTCTTCATGAATGTTAAGTTTAATAGTAAGTAGATTTTACTTAAAGGGATAGTTCACCCAAAAATTAAAATTTGATGTTTATCTGCTTACCCCCAGGGCATCCAAGATCCTTAATCGCCGCCCTTCTCCAGGCTCCCGACAGGAGTGGGTGCGTGAGAGAGGAGGGGCACTGAAATAGCCAGGGCTGGTGGCGTGTGATGGGGCACACCTGAACCGAATGGAGCCTCATCACCGCCGCTGTGTAAATGCCGAGCGCGCCTCTCCTCGGGTGACCGGTCTCTTCCACGTGCATGCACGCTGGTGTCCTCGTGGGTACAGGAGGGGTGCGTAGAGGGACTCCCGTGCCGCCAGAGTGCCGGACCCACAGTCCGAAAGAGAACCGCACCCGTTACACGGCCGTCGGGCAAGGATGCTGGGCCGT
>NW_015547641.1:90439-92313 GCF_001515605.1 Sinocyclocheilus anshuiensis
CCGCCCCTTACCTGGACCCTTCCTTCCTTCCTGACCACTGCCCTTCCCTTCACGAACCCCGCAGCACGACGAGGCCACCAGATCCCCTGTTTATTTTGGACACTTGATTCCCTTCTTTCTGGACACTTTGTTTATTTTCTGTTAATAAACGGTGTCTGTCGTTTGCTCCTCCTGCGACAACACACCCATTAACATAAACTACGACAGAGCACGTACACGCCTCACGCACAGGAAGTCATGCGTGTGCTCAAAGCAGTTGGTCATAGTGGTGTATTAGAGGTAAAAAATGATAGAAATACTGTTCGGTTTCTGGCACAACCCGATCGTTTCGTGTCTTAGGACATCAATGTGTTGTCACGAGCCGCAGGGTTTAATTTGGATTTGTCTGTGCATGTTTTTTTTACTCTCATAGATTTTGTTACCATTGCCATCCATTATAAGACTGATGGACTCCAACAGTTGGACTTAAAAATAATCAAATGTGTTCTACTGAAGAAACAAAGTCACCTACATCTTGGATGCCCTGGGGGTAAGCAGATAAACATCAAATTTTCATTTTTGGATGAACTATCCCTTTAATAATAGCGAGTAAGTTGTACTTGATATTAGAGCAGTAAAATTTACTTAAAATGTGTTTGTGCAATTTGTTACGAGGATTTTTTTAAGTAAATCTTACAAGTTTTTTTTTTTCAGTGTGCGGCAAAGCATTTTTGAGGGCTTTAGACTTTTCTCCATGAAGCTTTTAATTGCCTAATAAACTATATTTTACTGCACACATGACTGAGGTTGAATGAGATGGCTGTTTGTCTGTTAGTAACCATTATTTTTGTTTGATGTGTTGTTTTATAGATGTTTTGTTGTTTTAAATATAATTTTTTGATGATCTGCCATTGAAGATGTCATCACTAGCAGGCATTCATTTAGTCAGCGTCGAGTCTTCTGATGTGAGGCAAACAGTTCACAGTATTTCACATATTTACACAAGCATCAAAAACATTTTACACGGTTTAAGCAGCATTTTTACAGGCTCTTTTCTGTGTTGTTTTCATCGGGCTCAGCACTACTTGTGTGTCTTTTCTTGTGTTTTCCTACTGAAATAAACGTTTAGTGCAGCAGCAGTGATAATGTGAGGAAAATATGTTGAATTTATTTAGACCTGCGTGATATTATTTTTATTTTTTTTGCTTTTGTGTGTTAATTTGTTTGTTATATAAAGTGAAAAGTCAAAAGGTGTTTTCTGCTCTGTCCTAAAAGGCTTACTTCAGATGTGCTTGCGGTCTTGAGGACTTCAGAATTTTATTATACGTTTACATTAAGCACTGTAACAAGATGGATATGCAGAAGTAGTTATTTATTAGGATATCCAGTGTTGGTGGTAACGAAGTCCCTTCAGCTAACAAGTTTTGTTCCCAGAACGTTATTTTTTGGTTCCCGATGTGTTATTTTTTATGGTATGTGTTTGGTTGGTCAGGAAAGTCTTCTTAATGGAAGTAAAACTTTAGTTTTTGGTTTGTATATTGTTATTTTAAATACAATTTATTGTAATTTAAGGTTCCCATAACACAGGTATGACATTTCCTTAACCTCTTTACTACGATGTGATCATCCTGCTGTATGTCAGTAATCATCCTGCACACCCATGACCCAGTATACCCTGCTGAAACAAAACAAAACAATAGAAACCACAGAAATTCTAATGGTTCTACAAATACCATTACAAACATTACAAACCATCATATTTTAAAGAATGATTTTCTCTAGTGTGTTTTGGGACATATTCCATTAGGATTTAGTGGTTAGAAGGATAGAAGGTGACCAATTACCAGTAGAAACCCACAGGGTCCATTACAGTTTCCATTAAAACCAATACAAGT
>NW_015547641.1:92678-97762 GCF_001515605.1 Sinocyclocheilus anshuiensis
CTCTTTCCTCGAAAAGAGAGACAAACGAGAGCGGAGCTTTTTCCCTTGGAAAAAACGCTGCACGCCGATTGCCCTCTCAGAGACATCGTGTGCGTGCTCTTCGCCCAAACAAACAACGCATAGATCGTGTGTGTCATCAGATGTTAAACAACGTCAACACGGATGCACACATCCTTAAATGCTTTTTTAAGGAGATCACTCTTACCACAGAAATGCACGCTTCAAACAAAACAGTCAATGAAGACGAAGAAGAGAATGATTTGTGCTCCCGGCGCCTATTTATACTATAGTCGCACTGGTAGTGACGTCATGGCTGTCGCCGGCCAACGAGTTGGTGTTTTTTCAATGTATGCTTCAGACACGGGTCACGACGAGGCGTTCCTCATAGCGACCCCTAGAGGACGCAGTTCGAAGTTCCCATGAAAGGGAATCTAATGGTTTCCACTACATATACCATTACAAACATTACAAACCATCATCTTTTTAAAAAATGGTTTTCTCTAGTGTGTTTTGGGACACATTCCATTAGGATAACCCACAGGCACCATTACAGTTTCCATTAAAACCAATACAAGTTCCATTATAACCAGTAAAACCATTACAAATTTTAAGATGGTGCCTATTTATTTTATTTTTATTTTTTTACAGCAGGGTAGTACAAGCAGCATGTATCATGATCTGTCTGGATGCCTAATCATTATTATTAAAACATATATATATATTGTTTTATCTATTGTTTAATTAATTAAAATACTCTGAACACGTTAACAATCATATGTAAGATTAAATAGGATTAACTCTGTCCATTAATGTATGATTACGGTACCCAGATTTCTTCAGCACCAAATAAAAATGACTTTAACACAGTTGGCTCTGAATTGGGTCTCACTTCTTGTAAAATTGGAGTGGATATAAAGCAATATCCTCGTTAGTTATTCTCTTCACCACAGAATCTGATGTTAGACACTGCAAAATGCAATATCAATTTCAATATCAAGTTTAATCCTCAAAAGCAGCTTTTCAGAAACATCTTCACAATCTTATTTTGTGGATATGGAATTCACATTATCGTTCATTCAACTGTTTAAGTTTCAGATATTTAGATGGACACATAACCCATGGTTGTCTTTCATGCTAATCCTGTTTATTATTTTGGATTTAGATCGTTTTATTTTCATATTTCAAATAGTTGACTAATAAATTCGCGCGTTTTTCTCTATTAATCTTCACTCACAAAGACTGTTGATGATGATCAAATACCACGTGAGTCTATAATTTTAATTTATTTGTGCAGATCGGCTTTTTTAAAGGAAAACAAATCATCGCACCTTTAATTTTTCCCGTATTATTT
Organism: Sinocyclocheilus anshuiensis; assembly: GCF_001515605.1. Classification (NCBI taxonomy): domain Eukaryota; kingdom Metazoa; phylum Chordata; class Actinopteri; order Cypriniformes; family Cyprinidae; genus Sinocyclocheilus; species Sinocyclocheilus anshuiensis. The sequence continues at coordinate 94,030 of NW_015547641.1, forward strand.
CCCTCCTCTCGCCGCTTCACACTCCAGTCCAGCGGGTGGCGCTAAAACACATACGGTTGTTTGCCAAACACCATTAAACCTCAGAGGAAGAAGATTAGTTTCACCGTGCTCTCTGTTGTTTTGTCGTGATGCTGGCTTAATACAAACTGTTAGAAATGTTGTTTCTGTAAGTATAAAAATACAGTTTTTGAATCAGGTCATATATTCTCATCTTCATAGTCGTGACTAAGTTTTCAAGCATGCAGGGATATCTGGAGGAGTATTATCTGAACTGAGATCTGCTGCTGTGAAGATGGTGTTTGTTAAAGAGGAGAGTGAGGAGAACACGAGTGAACCAGAAACCTGGAGAATAAAACACGAGGAACCAGAAACCCGGAGAATAAAACACGAAGAACCAGAAACCTGGAGAATAAAACGCAAGGAACAAGGAGGTTGGTCTTTATTCTTCATTCATCTTTAATGACTGTTTGTGGCACATTTAGCGTACACCGCTTTAACCCTCTGGGGTCTGACCCCGCATCGCATTCTTCTGAGGTAAATTCTTATGGAAGCATATGGGTAGCAAAATTCATTTTGAAATGTAATATGCAAAATGACAATACAATGTGTAAAATGGTAATGTATTTCTATATTTAAATTTAAAATTTCCCATGCATATGTGCAACATTTAGTGCAAAATGAAAATTCAATTATATAATTTGCATTTGCTATTATCTACAATAGTTTTAATATGTAAATTAAAAACACATTTTAACGCTTTATAAGTTGTAAAATGAAAATGAAATTGTATTACCCAAATTAATTTGATATTTTTAACATGTACAAACAAAAACTGTAGCAAAATTATAATATAAATGCCATTTTTTCTAAATGCATGTAGAGGTACGGGTAGGACACTTGGGATTGCATTTTCATCATGATACCGCATGATAATTATAGCAAAATGCAGTGTGAATTTCAAAATGCATTCTGAGCCAAATGTGCAGCAAAAGGGTAGCAAAAATGGTGATTTAAATGTCTTTTTATTTTTCTTAAATGCACTGACACTTACACTTAAGACGTTTCAATTGCATTTTCATTAAATACCCCACGATATCTGCCGGAACGTCTTCCGCATATGACAAATACCGCAAGTGAGAGAAAAGTGTTTATTACATTTGAAATATGGATATTGTTCTTACAAAAACGCATGGATTCGCTACAGGAGGCCTTTATTCACCCCCCCGGAGCCGTGTGAGGCACATTTTATTACAGATGCACGCACTTTATTTAACGTCTTCTGGACTGTTGACAAAAAGCACCCGCTTACTAGGGCTGTGTATCACCAGCAAAGTCACGATACGATACGTATCACGATACAGAGGCCACGATACGATACATATCACGATACATGACTGCACTGAATTTCACCTCAGCAGAATTTAGAAAAACAGCTGTTTATTAAACACTGCTTACTATAGTGCCATTGCTAACTATTGGCAGAGCCAGGCAGCTGACCTCTGCATTATGAAGGGCCTCCATAACTGTACCACAGTACAATATAGGTAATGGCATATGTTTCATGTTTACATTGGGCACTCCCCACCAGGTACAATATTCTGATTGTTTGCATCTTTTTTTTAAGCCCATAAATAATAATGTACTTGTTCTAATAAATTTATATTGTAATGTACTCATTCTAATATATTAAAAAAATCATTTACATTGCTGGTAGGTTATCATTGCACAAATTAACACACTCTCTACAATAAAAAAAAAAAATGAGAAGAGTTCTAAACTAACGCGCTGTCTATACTGTATCTAACGCGCACGCAAGTTCGCTTAGGTGCAAACTTTTTAGCGCTGCCCCGCAGTTTTATCAACTAAATAGCTTAATCGCTCAAGAGCTACATTATCTTTCTCAACAAGGAGCTGGTAGCATCATTGTTTCTAAAGGAATTAAAGCCACAGCTTTACTTTTAATAGAGAAACGCGGCAAAACGGTGGTATTCATACTAGAGCCCGACCGATATATCGTTTTGCCGATATTATCGGCCGATATGAGCCTGTCGCCGATATATCGGTAAGCAGGGCACAAAGTAACACTTTTTGACTTTCTCAGTTTGTGTAAATCCACATGGGATATATATATTGGAATATATATATATTTTTATCCACAGTAATTTTACATGTGTCTAGTACAAATATGTCGCTTTGTTTCATAATTACAGTGTATATGTTTTCAGAAAGCCAGCGCTTTTATCCACAGTGGAGAGAGCGCGTGCACATGGTTGCCAGGTTGACAAAGATAAGTAGCACACTTAGCAGATATTTCCGTATTGCGCAAGTGTGAAGCTCTGTTTTGGGGTTTACGTCTCTTTATATCAGGCAACCCAGTTGTGTTCCTCTGCGGCCAGATTATTAACTGATGCTCTATTCATTCTTTTTTAAAAACCTTGCACTTTTCTACTCAATTTTAAACGTTGTAAAATTAAGAGCGGTCCACTGCTGCACACGAGCCACAATATCGATACAGGGCCATCTGTATCGATACTCGTATCGTCAAATCTCTGTGACGATACATCGTCGTATCGATATTTTGAACACAGCACTACCGCTTACCCCCATTGTAAGGCTTGCAGGGGCCAGGACAATTTTTTATATAACTCCGATTGGGTTTGTATAAAAGAAGAAGGTCATATACACCTAGGATGCGTTGAGCGCGTGAGTAAAACACAGGCTAATTTTCATTTTTGGGTGAACTAACCCTTTAAGTACAGATAACTAACTCCTGGACTATGCAGTCCTGAACTAAAATAAACTAGATTAATTTAAAACCAACTGTGCTAATCTGAATTAGCATTACAGAGGTTGCCTATAAAACATGGAATGAACAAAGAAAAGCTTAAAATTGAATGGAACTGAGAAGCAAATCCAAAGAAAACAATAGCAGTGGAAAAAAGACTGCAATCAAAAAAACAAAACAAAATGCTGAAGAAAACTTTTTTAAAGCAAGCAAAGTAAACTGCACACATCAGGTGTCGAATAAAAGAAAAGGAATGCCTAGAAATCTCATTGTAATGAATTATTGCATAAATTCAGTTTTGCAACATGCAAATTATTATTCATGGTGTTATGCATAAAGCAGCTGTTTTAGAGCGAGAGAGAGAGAGAGACATGGTCAGAATTATATCCGCTTAAGTCTGACGTCACGTCACCGCTTCCGTGTCCAAACACTCTCTATCAGATACCACGAGAAAACAACAAAAGGTGATAATATACACTCACAATATGTTATAATACTACCAAAAAAATTATAATCCTAACCTTTAACTCCATACCGAAATCCCAGATAGCCAGACAATGAAAATATAAATAAATAAATATAAAAATTATTTGTGTTTGGGACGCTGTGAGCATGGAGACTGTAGTGTACACCGTAAGTTTGAAAACGTTTAGCTTAAATGTTTAATATGAATAAACAGTGCTCATAAACGGCTGCTGAGGTAGTATTCTCAAGTGAAGCGAGTTGAGGCTTGGACCCGGAAACAGCGCTTCTTACGTCACCACTAGAGCCCGACCGATATATTGTTTTGCCGATATGAGCCTGTCGCCGAACCCTCTCGAACGCGAATCGAGTGTAGGGATGCGCCGATCCGACATTCATATCGGGTATCGGCTAGGGATGCGCCGATCCGATATTCATATCGGGTATCGGCTCCGATAGTGCCATTTTTCTCGGATCGGGTATCGG
>NW_015547641.1:97778-103485 GCF_001515605.1 Sinocyclocheilus anshuiensis
ATAAATTGTTAAATGCCCTTACATATCTCTGTCACCATTATAAGTGTTTGATCACCACATTTGAGAGATCATTGCAAAAAATGTGTTTATGTATATATTCTGTTTATGTATATACTGTATTCTATATATAGTACCAGTCAAATTTTTGGACACACGAATGGGAAAGTGTCCAAACTTTTGACTGGTACTGTACTATAATATGCACAAAGAATATCGGCCAATATATCGGTATCGGCCCCCAAAAAAACCATATCGGTCGGGCTCTAGTCAATATTGCCATATCAATTTGAGCCGGATTCAGACCCCTAGAATATTGAACAAGAGGATCACGCAGAACCTTTGCACGCACGGATATTGCAAGACATATTAGAGTGGCAACGTTATTGTTGTTGTTTTTTTTGGCTGAATCACGTTTTAGACAGGATGTCAACAACCGCTTAAAAATAACTACATTTACTATGTACAGTATTGTAAGACATATTAGAGGGGTAACATTATTGTTGTTGTTTTTTTTTGGTGGGGGCTAAATCATGTTTTAGTTAGGATGTCAACAACTGCTTAAAAATAACTGCATTTACTATACACAGATAAGTGCATATGTATTATGTTTATTGTTCTTTAATTCTAACATTATAACATGAATTGCAGTGAAACTGTTACTGCACTAACTCTGCTGCAGCACTTCTTCATCGTCATCTTGTCTGATGCACTCAACCAAGCGTTCTAACCACGACCTCGGCCCTCCCCACCCCCCAACCATTCCAGTTTCCATGGGCGGGATTTATTTTAATGATATTCTAATATGCCGCTTTGTGACATCACAAACCCCGGACAGCCGGTTTCCTTCAGAAATACAGTGATATAAAAACACCCACACTCAGTTTATGGGAAACACTGTAGTCTCATAATTGAAGTGTAAATTCTGCAGATTCATTGTCCAGTATTGTACTGTCAGCAATTTATTATAAAAACGTTTTCATAATTGTAACTTACATATTTACATATGTAATTATTCAGGTGCATGTGTATGCTAAAACCTTAGTAAAACAAAAAAAGCAGACAGGCTGAATTTCGCTCTCTGGCAGCAGGTGGCGCTTATGGAACGGAGGGAGAAATGCCATCAAAAGTCAGTTCCCTTCAGAAATACATTCATACCCCAATATTTACATTTTTTCTTCCAATAAACAGTGAGTTTGCTCTGCCTATCAGCTTTTATTTTGGTGGAAACTGCAGCTGAGCTTTTATTTTGGCGGAAAACACAAACTTCTGTGAAAACAGGCTTACAGACGCGTCTCATTACAAATCTAGTGAAATACTGTGAACCGTTGCGTTCTCAGATGCGTGCTAAACTCACAGCACGTTCAAAAACAGACTTCACTGCATTCACTGTGAAAGGACCCGCTCTGAGATGTGGGAAACACCGGATCACGAGCTGATTGCGTGAAAAAGTGCGCGCTTGGCTTTGAAACAAGCAGCTCGAACAGACTTGATGAAGGGATAAAGCCATACGCTTTAGTTCGTTTGACTGAGACTTAACAAAAGCAATGGCACGAAACACAACGTTAAAGACATGTTATGATGTAATGAGGAGTATCATCAATATATTTTCGGTTTATTGTGAAACTGTGGCGGGACAGATTAGACTGTGGTGGGCCGCCACAGACTAGTTAATGAATGGGAAACACTGCGCACTGATTCATCACACATTAAAGAACATCAGATCGGAATATTTCAAGAGTGATTTCTATGAAAATGGAAGTCCACTGTCAAGCGCTATTGGATTAACAGCCCAATGGGAATACAGTGAGAAAGAGAAGTCCAAAAAAGCGTGGACAGAAATACAACAGCACGGTGAGAGCATGGAATTTTCCATCCTTCACAGGCAATCCCTATTGACCCATATTTCATCAGAATACATTATTATTACCGAGTACTGGCACAGGCCCGCGGCACTCACCAGCCGAACAAAGTACTCGGTGACTTTGAGGTCTGGGATCTTCAAATAAACCCCAGCTGGGAACCATGGGGACAGGGAAGTGGAATTAACTGCTATATTAGCTGACCTTCATCCTGCTGTTTCTCCAAACTTGCCTGGTGGGGGCCCCTCACTTTACCGTAACCAGGGTCTCCCAACTCAACAATGTGGGCATTTCCCTTCGCGGCGGTACATAAGACTGTCAGGTTTACTGTGCAAACAAGACCCAGTTCTGCCAAAGGATTTCGCTCCGACATTCCTACATCATTCTTTCAGCTTTTCTCGCTCGGCTTTCTTCACCTCTGCCAGTGCTTCTGGATGATGGAAGGAGTGCAACTCGAGATGAAGCCTGGCTTGTTGCTGTATGTATATTTACAATAAGACGAAATATGATATTAAAGTCGGCATGAAACAGAAGTAGCAATTGTCTTTTTTTCTCTACTGTGACATCTATCCGAGTGAAACAGCATCTGAAATGAGAGGGCGGGACTTGATTTCGTCCTTCGGGAATTGATTGGATCATTGGAAGTTGGGGCGTTGCTAACAAAATGGAGCCAGATCTGAATGCCAGTTTGCAGTTAGTTGTGGGGGGATTTCGCTCCACTGGATTCACCGCCGACACCCTAACATGAAGACATTTTTTATTTATTGAGGATGACAAGGACGATCAACGTCACAAAACATGCCTAACAGTGTGCGTGAGAGAGAGAGACTGCCTGAATGACTGAGCGCGTCCTCCATCAGGTTAAGTCATATTCATAAAAAAAATTAGTTTGCGATGTCCTAAGAGTAATGTTGTGGTAATATCCTAATATCCTTTAAATTTTGAAGGGTAGTGTACTGTTCCCATGGCTCGCATCAGCACTGGTCGCGTTGATTTCTATAAAGTGAAGCATCAGCTTCAGCTTTTCCCCCTGTCATTTATCCCAGTGTTTACCCCTCACGTCACTAGCTCCGCCCTCAAGTCATAGCTCATGACTGGAAGAGAAGATGAGTCGTTTTGAGGGGGAGGGGAGGTTAATGTTTTTGATTAAAGATTACGAGGGCAATTGAATTTGAAACAAATACTTTAATCTAAGTAATGTTTGCGGAATACAAGTCTAAAATGTACTGACTTACAGTTGTGGTCAAAATTTTACATACACTCAAAAACATACAGTCACTGTTGGAAAGGGTTCAAATACGCAAAAGATGCTGGAAAACCAAAGAATTTTTAAAAAATAAGAATTTTCAATTTTGATTTCATGCCGAATTTAAACACCACTGCCTCCTTTCGTTTTCATTTAAACGCATAAATAGCCACAAAAAATGTAGTTTAGGGAATGTATACACTAGGGATGTCAACGATTCATCATCATTCACTCATAATTACAAATTAAGCTTTTAATGTGATTTAAACTTTAAAAGTACATTCAAATAGAAACAACACAAAGTTCTTCAACATGGAATGCAATAGAAATGTAGTAACAGTCATTTCCCCAGATAATTGTTTCATATTTGAAACAATTAGGTGAAGGTTGCAGGGCCGTGCGGGACACTGCGGGGGAAGGATTAATTCCTACAACTTGTTAATTCGTTCCTAAGACTTATTAATTTGTGGCCACTGTCCATGTTTCATCAATTTTGTTCCTTAACCCATGATTTAACTAAAATGAGGGAACAAATTAATACATCGAACAAATTCTTAATTCATGGCCATGAAATCTTTCATTTCCCTTCCGAGTGAATGACAATAAAATAAACCTGCGAAATTAGAGGGTTAGACGGTGAGGATTTAGGAAAAGAAACAATGCCTAAATATTATTGCATTTGTGGTAGGGCTGCAACAACTAATCGATAAAATCGATTATTATCGATAATGAAAATAATCGACAACGAGTCTCATGATCGATTAGTCTGGTCTGCCCACGGTGCACGTCCAACTTCAGCCGGTCGCGTCAAATTACAGTAGCTACTGAATAGCGCATTATGGACAAAATGCATCTAAAAATAGTGGAGGAAACAGAATGAGATGCTGCGGGAGAAGTACGTGAGCCAAGCTGCCCAAAACTTGAGAATTCTTTATTTTAAGCTTTAACCTAATGCATTAGCGTAATGGCTTGCCCTCTCAGGCGCTTTGACAGATGCATGTTCGTCCTCAGCACAAAAACTTTCAGTTTATGGTCATATCCTTATCTGTAAATGTAACAAATTCATGCGAACACTTCCACTTTTGCAAAAAAGTCCGTTCTGATAGTAAATCTTTACTGAATGAGCGCCGGCGCGGCGGGCGCGTGGACGCGCGTCAGACAGACGGAACAACACAGTAGAGACGAGACAATTAAGTTAATACGCAGCGCAAAAACATTCACTGTGCTGAAATATCTGTTGTTGATATTTAAAAGGTATAAATAAGGTTTTTAAATTAGGTTTAAAAGTCAACATGTAGTGCACGTATTTTATGAGAGTAGGAACTGTAAAGGGATACAGCGTGTAATTCTGAATATAAATATCAGATGCTCCATAGTCGCCTTTTACAGGATCAAAGTGGACGCGTGTTCCTGCAGAACATTACTGCAGAACATTACTCTTACCTGTTGGTTAACATACTGAGTTTGTTTTTATTCGTCCTTATTATATTTATTATTATTTTAATTTTTAATGTAGAGATTTAAACTATATTCAAATACAGTGCTTAATTTTTTTTAAAACAAATTTATGTAAGGTTTGTTCCACTGCTGCTCTAAACTAACAGTATTGGTGATTATAATCATTTTTTAGCTTTCTGTATTGGCAAGTCCTCCAATGTGCATAAGCTCTTTAGTAACAGTAGTTGACTATTTCTATGCTATAATATAATTATTGCTGTTATCTATGAAAAAAGGCAGAAAAAAAATAGTCAAGCACTTTATAGTGTTTTTTTTCTCAGATACCCAGTTACAGTCAAAAAGTACCTAAGCAATGCCAGCAAGAATGCAAGCTGTTATGGAAGGCATAGGAGGACATTCTTGTTAATATATGAATAAATACTAGCCAAATTAGTTTGATATTTGCCCAATAAATGACAATAACATTTTTAGATTAATTTTTTTTTTTGACAGATTCCTAAAATATTTGTGTTTTATCTTTATTATGATCTGTGTCTAATAAATTGTTAAGCACTATTTTCATAGCATTCAGTTGACACGTTTGTTTAAAGGACATTGGGCAGAATGTGAAAGTGTTTTTTGTCAAAAAGAAAGAAAGAAGAAGATCCGATTAATCGAAAAAATAATCGGCCAACTAATCGATTATCAAAATAATCGTTAGTTGCAGCCCTAATTTGTGGAAATTCGTGACCAAGAACAAAGCCGCATAAATGTAGGCTACATGGGCTCAAACGGCATCCAAAAGCATGGTCACGATGTAAGATTTTACGATGTAAAGACTTTTGCGGATTATGTCTTACTCCAAAAATTTAGTTTTTTATGTTTCAGCTGTTTGATCGCACCGGCGCCTCGCGTGCACACACCTCACATATTCTAGCAATTCAAACTTACATCACAGTCTGTTCATTATCAAAATAAAACACAGTCAACCAAACATATAAAAGGTTACACTGGTCAGTTTAAATAGACCGTAGTATACCGGTCCACTCTGCTGTTATGCCAAGGACTTTTTTGCTCATGTGAAGAGGATGATCTTTTCCATCTATATGCGAATGCGTGTAAAGTACAAGCCTAGTTTACATTATAAATAATAGTTTAACATTCA
>NW_015547641.1:103495-107774 GCF_001515605.1 Sinocyclocheilus anshuiensis
AAAGTAAAATTATCTCAAACGAGCTCTCTTCATTTTATCAAATGATCATAATCACATCTATTCATTTTACTATCCTGCTACTAGCATTTTATTCAGACCAAAACCCCTTTAATTCGGGTGAGAAAGGGGGGTTTTTTTTGAGTGGCTTTTGCACATCCTGTCATGCCAGTGACTGCGTGCTGCTGCAATAGACGCATTTTACTGCATTAAAGTTAACGATTAATTTATCGTTAATTTAAACGACGATCGATCATGGAAATGATCGAAAATTGACATCCCTACCTACAACCACCCAGAATACCCTAGTAACACTCTGGCAACCACCCAAACAATGCCTTAGCAACCACCCAAAATACCCTAGAAATGCCCTGGCAACTACCCAAACGCCCTAGCAACCACCTAGAATTCCATAAAAATGGCTAGCATTATGGCATTGATTTTTGTACAGTAAACGACACTTACATTTTCATGAGAAAATACAAAAATCTAGTTGCAATTTCGGTTTTACTCTCCACTACTGGGTGACATTCAGAAATATTCATATTTACTTCAGTTTTACTTAAATTATGAAAATGATCTTTAATAGTTTTATTTGCAGTTAACAACAACAACACTGGTTTCATTTCATTTTTCTGCATGCGCTTATAGAGGTGAACTCAAGTTGCTTTTAATAAAAAAAAATCGCCATGGCAGACCAAAGAAGTTGAGTGCACGTGCTCAGCATCATATCCAGAGGTTGTGTTTGGGAAATAGACGTATGAGTGCTGCCAGCATTGCTGCAGAGATTGAAGGGGTGGGGGGTCAGCCTGTCAGTGCTCAGACCATACGCTGCACACTGCATCAAACTGGTCGTCCCAGAAGGAAGCCTCTTCTAAAGATGATGCACAAGAAAGCCCGCAAACAGTTTGCTGAAGACAAGCAGACTAAGGTTATGGGTAACCCCTCGTTTCTTTTTTCGGCTACGTACTGTCAAACTTGTCGGTCAATTTTTTGAAGTGGCCGCTTTAAGGACCGCGGCAAGCTTTTCTTTGACTATTAGCATTTCTAAGACTGTCTTTTTGGGCTCTCCATCTCCTGACATTACATTCTGACATGCCGTATTTCTTGGCTGCTTGACAGTTGTTAGATGACTCGGCTGCATTTATCACCATGAGTTTAAAATTTGCATCATAAGCTTGCCTCAGTTGCTGGTTTACTTGGCCGACTTTTGAACTGCTATGTTCTGGACAGTCACTCACCATCATGCAGTCCTGGTACTGTAAACGACCATCGTTTATCAGTTTGCTTCAGTCCAGGGGAACTCATTTACCTGTAGGCTATTTGGCTCCACCTATTTTTGCGGGTGTACGGTATTATTTACATGTAATCGTCTAGAGCTCGAATGTAAGACGACATCGTTTATTGAGATGCATTTCCATGAAAAAAATATCGTCTTATATTCGGGACAATACGGTATTTACGATTTGAGTTTGGGGATGCTCCGTCTCAATCGGGAGCAGATAAATAATCATTATGACACCACACAATAGAGGATTTTTTGGACAAAAAATTGTTTGCGACAAGCCGTGAATCGGGCCACACCCCCCGATCGTTCGGGGATGCAAATCGGCCTTAAAATCGGCTAGTGTGCAGCCAGCCTTAGATTTAGTTTGTCGTAATAGAAACAACCTTTAGAGCTGTTGAATAATATAGATAGAGCAGCAAATAATAAGGGACACTTTTTTCAACAAAATTTATAATTGTGTAGTTGATCAAACATGTTTAATATTTCTCTTTATAGAAACATGGGATTTGTGTCTATTATGTTTTAAAAATGATATTTCGAAGATCGATGTACCTCATTCATGTAAAGTTTCAGGGAAGTATAACTTATATAATTGCATCAAAAGGAACAAAATTTTGTATAGAAATTGTTTTCACACTGTTACTCCAGGGTTCACATTTAAGTACTTTCACATTTCCGTTTTTTTTTTTTTTCAAGTTACTGACAAACTGTTTTTGCTTTTATTTTAGATTGTATTGAAGAAAGTGAGGAGAACGAAGAATTGAGTGAAGATGAAGTGAAACGCGTCAAAACTGGAGAAAAATCTGTGAGTTGCTCTCAAACCAAACGGAAAGATTTAAAGAAAAGAGGAGCCAATAAATCTTTCACCTGCACTCAGTGTGGAAGGAGTTTGACATGCAAATATAGTCTTGATGTTCACATGAGAGTTCACACTGGAGAGAAACCATTCATTTGTGATCAGTGCGGGAAGCGTTTCTCACAATCGTTAAGCCTTAAGGATCACATGAACATCCACACTGGAGAAAAACCATACACATGTGATCAGTGCGGGAAGAGTTTCACACTAAAAGGAAGCCTTATGACACATATGAGAATTCATACAGGAGAGAAACCGTTCACATGTAATCAATGTGGAAAGAGTTTTGCATTCTTAGCAAACTTTAAGGTACACATGAACATCCACACTGGAGAGAAACCTTATAAGTGTTCACACTGTGACAAGAGATTCAGTCAGTCAACAACTCTGAAAACACATGAGAGGATCCACATTGGAGAGAAACCGTACACATGTGAACAGTGCGGAAAGAATTTTGCACGAAAAGGAATCCTTATGACACATATGAGAGTTCATACAGGAGAGAAACTGTACACATGTATTCTTCACACAAAAAGGAAGCCTTATGACACATATGAGAATTCATACAGGAGAGAAACCGTTCACATGTAATCAATGTGGAAAGAGTTTTGCATTCTTAGCAAACTTTAAGGTACACATGAACATCCACACTGGAGAGAAACCTTATAAGTGTTCACACTGTGACAAGAGATTCAGTCAGTCAACAACTCTGAAAACACATGAGAGGATCCACATTGGAGAGAAACCGTACACATGTGAACAGTGCGGAAAGAATTTTGCACGAAAAGGAATCCTTATGACACATATGAGAGTTCATACAGGAGAGAAACTGTACACATGTATTCAATGTGGAAAGAGTTTGAAATGCAAATATAGTCTTGATGTTCACATGAGAGTTCATACGGGAGAGAAACCATTCACATGTGACCAGTGCGGGAAGAATTTCACTCAATCAGCAAGCCTTAAGAGACACATGAACATCCACAATGGAGAGAAGCGGCACACATGTGATCAATGCGGCAAAACATTTTTGTGGGCTTCAGTCCTGAAGAAACACCTGACAGTTCATACAAAGGAGAAGCCACATTCATGTTATTTGTGTGGAAAGAGTTTTTCATGTTTACAAAGTTTGAAAGTACATCAAAAAATACATACTGGTGTGAGAGAGTACGTGTGCTTTGAGTGTGAAAAGACTTTTACTTCAGCAAACTGTTTAAAACTGCACCATATGATTCACACTGGAGAAAAACCTTATAAGTGTTCACACTGTGACAAGAGATTCAGTCAGTCATCACATCTGAAAACACACAAGAGGATCCACACTGGAGAGAAACCGTATCTCTGCACTACATGTGGGAAGCGTTTCAATCGTTCATCTGCTCTACACAGACATACAAAAAACATTCACAGCAAGTAGATCATCTTCAGATCCAGCACTTTCAGATCTGATGCTGCATCCTCAACAAATCCTCATCAAACGTAATTTATTCCAAGTGCAAGAAAATGCAGATGCAAGATATACTGTCATGTAGCGTTGCAACTGATCCTTATTTGCTTCTCTTGTAAGAAGGGATGGGTAACAGAACATGGTATTTAATGGGCCATTTTTTTCATGAAAAAAAAAGAATAATGTATTGTTTGTCTTGTATAGTAATAACATACTTTTTTTCTGTATTACAGATGTTTAACTCTTTCCTCGCCAGCATTTTTTGAAAAAAGTTGCCAGCCACCGCCAGCGATTTTGATGATTTTCACTAAAATTTGATGGCCTCCAGTATATTTTGCTGTATGAATATTTGAATATGCAATACACCAAAATAAAGATCAGAGCCTCTACTTTTAAACAAAAGAATCCATGTTATTCTAGTTTAAAGCATTCTTTTTTTTTTATCAACACTTGATATAGTTGGGTTTCATAAAAATGCAAAATTTTTATCAAAAACTACATCTGGATAATATTCAGTACGATTATCAAAGCATAAATCCAGTAAATCGCTTCCATCAACACTTCCAAAGCCTGCTCAGACATATACCACTTCCCGGATCAACATTTTACTCTGTAACATTATGCAGTTTTCATGTATATGCTGTCTATTGCTGATGATCACATTATTTTTCATATGCATCTGTTTACATAA
>NW_015547641.1:107891-111490 GCF_001515605.1 Sinocyclocheilus anshuiensis
GATTCCACACTGGAGAGAAACCGTATCACTGCACTGCATGTGGGAAGTGTTTCAGTCAATCATCTGCTCTACACAGACATACAAAAAACATTCACAGTAAGTATTCAAGATTCAGCTGAGATTCTGATCAAATCAAAGATGGAGTTCCTCCCCAAATAACTGTCAAAACATTTTATTATTGTGCTTTCTTATTTTTGTTCACTGTTGTTTTTAAAATGACTAATTATTCTTCCACTTAAGATGTATTTAGAAAATGCAGATGCAAGATATACTGTCATGTAGCGTTGCAACTGATCCTTATTTGCTTCTCTTGTAAGAAGGGATGGGTAACAGAACATGGTATTTAATGGGCCATTTTTTTCATGAAAAAAAAAGAATAATGTATTGTTTGTCTTGTATAGTAATAACATACTTTTTTTCTGTATTACAGATGTTTAACTCTTTCCTCGCCAGCATTTTTTGAAAAAAGTTGCCAGCCACCGCCAGCGATTTTGATGATTTTCACTAAAATTTGATGGCCTCCAGTATATTTTGCTGTATGAATATTTGAATATGCAATACACCAAAATAAAGATCAGAGCCTCTACTTTTAAACAAAAGAATCCATGTTATTCTAGTTTAAAGCATTCTTTTTTTTTTATCAACACTTGATATAGTTGGGTTTCATAAAAATGCAAAATTTTTATCAAAAACTACATCTGGATAATATTCAGTACGATTATCAAAGCATAAATCCAGTAAATCGCTTCCATCAACACTTCCAAAGCCTGCTCAGACATATACCACTTCCCGGATCAACATTTTACTCTGTAACATTATGCAGTTTTCATTTATATGCTGTCTATTGCTGATTATGGCATTATTTTCATATGCATCTGTTTACATAAGAGAGCGCTCGTTTCTCCGTCCTGTTCACGTGTGTTTTTGTTCGGGAGGTTTTGTACTCGTTCAGAAGATGCGTAATTGCACCCCCGACTGTATAACAGTTAAAGGGGTCATATGATGCAATTTAAATTTTTCCTTTCTCTTTGGAGTGTTACAAGCTCTTGGTGCATAAAGAAGATCTGTAAAGTTGCAAAGACTAAAGTCTCAAATCCAAAGAGATATTCTTTATAAAAGTTAAGAGTTAACCACGCCTACCTAAAACAGCTCGTTCTAACACACCCCCACATATCTACCTCACTATGTGGGAAGATTTGCATAACGCCGCCCAAATGTTCACGCAAAGAAAGAAGGCGTAACTTTTATTCTCACTGTAGTATTGTTGCCGACAGGGTTGGCAGGGTTTTATGTTAACGTGGCGCGATGCAACGCGTAAAAAGACAGTATAAGTCATTATAATCAGTAATTATGTCCCCGCTGGATGCAACAAATGCCTCGTTTGTAATGGGTTTTAATGTTTTTGTCTCGTTGCTCCGGCTGAGACACGGCATCAATAGTATGGTGAGAGGCGTAACATTTCCGTCACATGCTATTCGGCCAATCACAACGCACTGGATAGCTGGCCAATCACAGCACACCTCGCTTTTCAGACCGATGAGCTTTGTAAAAATCGACGCGATTCAGAAAGGCGGGGCATAGAGGAGAAACAATAATGTACAGTATGTGGAAAATAATGTGTTTTTTTTTTTCCTTTGAACTGCATAAACACATTTCATTACACCAAATACACAAAATAATGTTCTTTATAGCAGCATCATATGACCCCTTTAAAACACGGAAAGCCATAAAAATTCTAATTTCACTATACTTGTATAGTGACAATAAAGAATATTGAATCTTGAATACCATTAAAGAACCGGACTGATGTGCAGTATCGTAAGAATAGTAATACCGTTAACATTAACAATACCCATCCCTACTTGTCAAGTCAAGTCAAGTCAAGTCTGCTTTATTGTCAATTCTTAGCCTGATGGATGAAGCTGTCCTTCAGTCTGCTGGTCCTGGCCTGGAGACTCCGCAGTCTCCTCCCTGATGGCAGCAGACTGAAGAAGCTGTGTGTCGGGTGGGTGGGATCACCTGCAATGCAGAGGGCTTTGCGGGTGAGACGGGTGTTGTAAATGTCCTGGAGGGAGGGGAGAGAGGCACCAACGATCTTCTCAGCTGCTCTCACTATGCGCTGAAGTGTCTTGCGGCAGGATGCGTTGCAGGCACCATACCACACAGTGATGCAGCTCGACAGAATGCTCTCGATGGTGCCTCTGTAGAAGGTGTACATGATGGGGGCCGGGGCTCTGGCTCTTCTTAGTTTGCGGAGGAAGTAGAGACGCTGCTGTGCTTTCTTGGCCAGTGCTGTGGTGTTGTCAGTCCAGGAGAGATCCTCTGTGATGTGCACACCCAGGAACTTGGTGCTGCTCACCCTCTCCACAGTCACACCATTGACGGACAGAGGAGCATGCTGAGTGCGCACTTTCCTGAAGTCAACAACAATCTCCTTCGTCTTCTCCACATTCAGAGAGAGATTGTAAGTGACTTGTAAGTCAGTACTGACTTGTAAGTCAGTAGGAGAGAGGTACTGACTTGTAAGTCAGTAGGAGAGAGGTCTATCTCATTAGTTTTCACTCTTACTTTCAGTAATTATTGATCACTTTTGCTTTGAGTAAGTGAATGTTCGCAAAGACCCACCCTCCTTAGTTACTGTTGCTATGTCCGACAAACAATGCCGCTCTCACACTATACATCATGTTCTCACGCAGTGAAAAATACACCGCAGAGTTGTATTTTTCATACCAGTTACTTCTGGTATGAAACAAGGTCTCAGGACTCTCAGCTTTCAAATTTTGTCATTTTTAAAGAAATTCAAATAATACCGTTTTGTGGCTCTTTAATGTGTAGTGACAGATCACTGTAGCTCCTCAGTTCAGTTCCCGATCAGGGCGAAGTTCATGGGATTTTGTCCACAGATGATAAGAGCACACATTATTTGAACATATTATTTTATTATTTCACACTATTATTTTAACTTAAGCGCTGCAAGCCATGCATACAAGTACTTTAAAGGAATTCCTTTAGCTTATTGCCGTTACTGTGGCAGCCAACAACAGCACAGCTTAAAGGCCTTTCCACACTGAGCGCGAAAACACGGGCCGTCCAATAAAATTTGAGCTAGGATCATGTGACCGAAGCAGTTGCTGTTGCACAAAAGGGTGAGAGTGGTGGCGTGGTTTCGAAAACCATTGTAAACAAACAGAAGAAGAGTTCTTGTTATCGTTGAGAACAGAATTATTCTCACTTGTTCTTTATACAGAATAACATTTCTATTAATTATCCACTGAATCGTGATCTGTAGAGCACCGTCTGTTTTCTTCCACGTGATGATCTATTAAAAAAAATGAGTGAAACATTTTTCTACACATGAAATATGAAAACAAATAGACATGACTATATATTTTCTGTATGTGTTCTGTATGCAGCTCATGGTATTTTTATAGCAATAAAGGATGTTTATGACAAATATTATAGTGGCTAAGCAAATACATTAATATTTACATACATTTTCAAGTGTAGCTTGATGCTAATTGTACTAATTATATTTTAGGATGTAGCCAATTCTTGTAAGCATTATAGATATAATTGAATTGAATTGAATTGAATTGAAT
>NW_015547641.1:113696-116446 GCF_001515605.1 Sinocyclocheilus anshuiensis
GTACTGACTTGTAAGTCAGTAGGAGAGAGGTACTGACTTGTAAGTCAGTAGGAGAGAGGTCTATCTCATTAGTTTTCACTCTTACTTTCAGTAATTATTGATCACTTTTGCTTTGAGTAAGTGAATGTTCGCAAAGACCCACCCTCCTTAGTTACTGTTGCTATGTCCGACAAACAATGCCGCTCTCACACTATACATCATGTTCTCACGCAGTGAAAAATACACCGCAGAGTTGTATTTTTCATACCAGTTACTTCTGGTATGAAACAAGGTCTCAGGACTCTCAGCTTTCAAATTTTGTCATTTTTAAAGAAATTCAAATAATACCGTTTTGTGGCTCTTTAATGTGTAGTGACAGATCACTGTAGCTCCTCAGTTCAGTTCCCGATCAGGGCGAAGTTCATGGGATTTTGTCCACAGATGATAAGAGCACACATTATTTGAACATATTATTTTATTATTTCACACTATTATTTTAACTTAAGCGCTGCAAGCCATGCATACAAGTACTTTAAAGGAATTCCTTTAGCTTATTGCCGTTACTGTGGCAGCCAACAACAGCACAGCTTAAAGGCCTTTCCACACTGAGCGCGAAAACACGGGCCGTCCAATAAAATTTGAGCTAGGATCATGTGACCGAAGCAGTTGCTGTTGCACAAAAGGGTGAGAGTGGTGGCGTGGTTTCGAAAACCATTGTAAACAAACAGAAGAAGAGTTCTTGTTATCGTTGAGAACAGAATTATTCTCACTTGTTCTTTATACAGAATAACATTTCTATTAATTATCCACTGAATCGTGATCTGTAGAGCACCGTCTGTTTTCTTCCACGTGATGATCTATTAAAAAAAATGAGTGAAACATTTTTCTACACATGAAATATGAAAACAAATAGACATGACTATATATTTTCTGTATGTGTTCTGTATGCAGCTCATGGTATTTTTATAGCAATAAAGGATGTTTATGACAAATATTATAGTGGCTAAGCAAATACATTAATATTTACATACATTTTCAAGTGTAGCTTGATGCTAATTGTACTAATTATATTTTAGGATGTAGCCAATTCTTGTAAGCATTATAGATATAATTGAATTGAATTGAATTGAATTGAATTGAATAGCTTTTATTGTCATTGCAAGCAGAGCAAACAACAAAAAACACAAAACACCAAAAACATAAATATAATAATAGAGACAAGACAAGGGTAGTCTTAAAGGTGCTATAGAATGCATTGATACAACATTTTAAATTGTTCTCTGATATCTACATAGAAGGTGGCTTGGCAAAGATTGGCAAAAAAATCTCCAGAAACAGGTTTACATGTCCATTTACAACCCTATAGGATTTGTCCCTAAAATTAAATTGTGTTTTTACCTTATTTGGAAGGGCCATGAATAATAATGTTGAGCTCTGCTCTGATTGGCTGTTTCACAGTGCGGCTCATTTCAGTAGCTCACAAATGCACTGTACACTTAATGAAAAGGTGCGTTTCCGGACTGTTCACGTCAGCGCACGAACCCGTAAACAGAACGTTTCCGGCAGTTTCCATATGTGCCGTGGCGTTTCTGGTTTCTGGACACGGACAGAAACGGACTCGTTTGTGCGGGGCAGTTTTCCAGTCCGCTCACTAACGCGATAAACTCCCAGACACGGGCGGAAATGTTTACTCGCTCACCGGTAAATCCACGTACATCACTGTGGATGAGAGGTAAAGTCTCCGCAAAATCCAGGGTACAAGCAGTTAAATCTCCGTAAACGGCCACTCATGTCTCAGTAAACGTCTATAAATGACCGTAAGCAATATATTTTATATGCTACGGGCCTTATACACAAAAATGCGCCATATGCGCTTATAAAAACTGTCAACAAAGCTACAAACACAGCAAGGCATCAACAAAACTCAATTTTTATTTTTCAGCAAATGCAAGACTGCAAACATTTAACAGGACTGCAAATATTATTACACTCAGCAGGACTGCAACATCATTTTGATTGAGAATTTTATATATATATATATATATATATATATATATATATTGCAAACACAGACACTTCAAATAAATCATTAAACTGATTAAAAAATAAAATAATTAAAAAAAGAAACAATAAAAAATGCAGACGAACTAGGGTTGTGACGAGATCTCGTGGCACGAGATCCGATGTCTGGCGAGACCGTGACGATATCCTTGCACATACCTTTCTGATATATTTGCATTACACTGGCTCGTTCACAAGTGGTGGTATGTAAAATATTTTATGTTCACATCAGGCAATGATAATCGGGAAAATTACACTAGTCTTTATTCAGTCATAAAAACAGAATTCACTCACGATATGGGCTAGTATCTGTAAATATTAAGCCGCAAAAGTCGATTAAAATATGAATCCTTCATGTTCTGCCTGTCTCTGTTAATGAATGGCGCAGACGCGCGGTTTCATTTACTACACACACACACACTGAAGCGCGCATGACACTCGCGGCCCAGACAGCAACATAGTGTTGGTTTTCACATGGGCCAGATGTGGGCCGGATCTGGGCCGAAACGGTCTGCTGTCTGGGGGTGATTTCAGCATCTGCCATCTCACTAAATGAGGACGTAAACACATGAACAACATCTCCAGAACTGCTCTGAGAGTCACTTCATGAGCATTTTAGCGTTTGATTTGAGTAAAACTAGCGTCATATCTCACACAGAACTGTAAAGGTATTCCTGGCAACCCGTCAAAATAAAAGTCCGGTTTGATTT
>NW_015547641.1:116571-126015 GCF_001515605.1 Sinocyclocheilus anshuiensis
AGTAGAATGTGCATAGCCTACTACTACTACTACTACTACTAAAGTGGAACAAACATTATTTTTTAAGGAATAATCACACAAAGCATTTCTTCCATGTTTTAATTTTAATAGTAAATCCCCTTTGTTTGCCAAAAAATCTTGTTTGCTTATTTTTCAATAATTAAAAGATAAATGATAAATTAAATTAATGTTTTATGCCTTCATTTGATAACCAAAAAAATGTAAATATACAACACAGAATTTCTGAGGGAGAAAAAAATTCATAAGGCTACTTTAAGAAAAAAAATGAATAAATTAAGTTGTTTTATGCATTCAAATAATTAGACATGCTAAAACACAGAATTTGGTAACAATAAAAAATATAAATAATATGGTGAGAAAAAATAAAACATTTCACAGGGCCCTAAACATGTAATATTTGTTAAACTTTTAATAAATTGATGTGAAAATGTATGAGTTTCATGATTTTAATTAATAAGACATGCTTTTTAATTAATAAAATTTAATTTAACTATTAAAAAGGAGTCGAAAAATTTAAACGAAAGAAAAAAAACTGAATCCAGAAAAATTAAAATGGAAAAAACGGAATTTGGAAAAAAATTAAATGGAATTTAGGAAAAAATAAAACGGATTTCATAGGGCCCTAACTATCCCTCAGCCCGTGGGATAAGTGTCTTGTCACACCCCTAATATGAACCAAAAGACAAACACAATAATGAATACACTTGCAATGGAAACTGCAAAGCCAGGACAGTGATTACCGCTCTCTCTCAATCAGACAGTCACACAAACATATTCTACAACTCTAATGGCACCATCAGGACCATGCCATATTTTTTTATTTAATTCGGCCTTTCAGAAGCTGCAGAAGATACTGTTATGCTGATAAGTTTACATACCCCTAGCAAGAATATGCGATTATTTTAACAAAATAAGAGGGATCATAATGCATGCTATTTTTATTTAGTACTGTCCTGAATAAGCAATTTTACATAATATTTTCAGAAGCTACAGAAGATACTGTTATGCTCATAAGTTTACATACCGCTAGCAGAATATGCGATCATTTTAACAAAATAAGAGGGATCGTAATGCATGCTATTTTTATTTAGTACTGTCCTGAATAAGCAATTTTACATAATATATATTTACATTTACTGATTTTATAAAAATGAAAATGTATAATTTATAAAAATGTTCAAAAGTTTACATACACTGGATGACCCACAGCTGTTTTTATGTTTTGGGATAGTTTTTCACGAGTCCAGAGCAGTTCAACTGCCTGCTGTTCTTCAGAAAAATCCTCCAAGTCCCGCAAATTCTTTGGTTTTCCAGCATCTTCTGCTTATTTGGCCCCTGTCTGACAATGACTTATAATTTTGAGATCCATCTCTTCACTCTTTTACTGATTTTATAAAAATAAAAATGTATAATTTATAAAAATGTTCAAAAGTTTACATACACTGGATGACCCACAGCTGTTTTTATGTTTTGGGATAGTTTTTCATGAGTCATTTGTCCTCAACAGTTCAACTGCCTGCTGGTCTTCAGAAAAATCCTCCAAGTCCTGCAAATTCTTTGGTTTTCCAGCATCTCCTGCATATTTGGCCCCTGTCCGACAATGACTTATAATTTTGAGATCCATCTCTTCACTCTGAGGAAAAATTAAGGACTCATACACAATTATTATAAAAGGTGAAAACATTGTTCACTGATGCTCCAGAAGGAAACACAATGCATTAAGAGCTGGGGGTGTACATTTTGAACAGGATGATGAGTAAATCTTTCTTGTTTTGTTTAAAGATCATATCTGTTCATTTAGTACTGCCCTTCAGAAGCTACATGAAATACTTTTTTTATACTTATTTTCAGAACAAAATTGTAGTTTTCCCTGATCATCCAATTCAAGTAGTTTACACCCTGTGTCTCTTAATGCATTGTGTTGCTTTCTTGAGCATCAGTAAATGTGTTTACCTTTTGAAATAGTTGTGCATGTGTCCCTAAATTGTCCTCAGTGTGAAAAGATGGATCTGAAATCATAGTCACTGCTGGAAAGGGTTCAAATATGCAAAAGATACTGGGAAACCTGAGAAAGTGCAGGATCTGGAGGATTTTTCTGAAGAAAAGCGGGCAGTTGAACTGTTCAGGGCAAAGGACTCATGAAACACTATCACAAAACAAACATGAACCACAATTTTTTTAAAATTTAATCAGCTATAATTCTGACTAGCAGACTAAATGTAAACATCTGTTAAATTAAATGGATTCAGCAGCCCAGTCCTAAATAATAATAAATAAATAAATAAAACTTATTATATAACTTTATTATTCTTCAGTGTGATGTAAACTTTTGACCACAACCGTATGTGTGAAACAGTGAGTACAGCAGGCTGATTTCGGTGAAATATCAATACCCCTATCATCCTCTGCCGTGTCCTTTCTATTTATCATGTGGAAACGGTGGTTCAAAGTTTTCATTGTTTAAACACAAGTTAGAATGATGAAACATAACATGATAATACAAAATTATGTGAAAATAGGCGGATATTTTGTTAGCTGAATTATACAGCAATTCACGAGTTCACATATGCACATAAAATAGAGAGAATAAGCATATTTGGCCTGCTGTCGTCTGGGAATGGAGGTGAGAAAAGCGGCGATATATAGACTTCCTCTGATGCTAATTGGTTGGATTATCTGAAAATGTTTCTCCTAAACTTTGTTAAAATAAACTTCATTAATAATTGGAACAAAATCAAAGCTAGTCAAAGTGCTACCTTGCAGATTTAGTAACTGAATAAAATATAAGTTAGTATATATATCTTTTAGTAACTGAATGGTATTCAAAAACTGTTCAAGTTACCTGATTGATGACTGCTCAAGAAGACCAGCAGTTTTCCAGAAGAATGGCAACATTTGCTATCTGACCTAAAAACATTATATATTTACATTAAAACATATACATTAAATCACATCATAATAAAACAAAATACATTGTAGATTTCTACACATTAAAACTAGAACACTGACACGAATGAAATTTATGCTGCAGTTTGAAAATTATGATATATTAAATTAAGACACACCATTTCTCCTCCAAGGCTGTCTCAGGTGAATCAGAAGTCGGCTGCAGTGTTTGGAGCCTCTGAAATCAGATGAGCAGAATTTGTCTGCAGATTTGTCAATGGGGAATATGTTAACAACTAAAGCACGCTAGCTAAACTAACATTAATTAATAAACATGTGTATTGTACTAAAAGCTAACTTTTTAAAATTTATGTAGCTGCTAAGTACCACTTTACCAAAATAGCTAGACTAATTTTACAACATAAACCCACTCAAATATATCCATTACAACACTTAACATTAAGTTTTGGTAAATAGCTTATTTGAAATGTTTCTGTAAATTCTTCTTTACTTTCTTCTGATAAATCTCTCTGGATGCTGTGACCGCGTGCTGACTGAAGGCCGCTGAAGAGGGAAACGCCTCGAAACAACACCGGGCTAGAAATACAGTTAGAGAGAAATGATACAACATTGAACACATTTTAATGTTATGTTCTGATAAACATGTTATTTAAATGGTTTAGTTATTCATACTAACCTTCGTCTGATGTAAATCTCTCAGAAAATCAGCGCGCACAACACCGCGGAGCAGCTGAAGCGGGAATAAACGGCTCGAAACAACCTCATGCTAGAAATACAGATTACAAATATTACAACATCAAACAACTTTTAATGTTATGTTCTTGTAAACATGTTTTTCAAAATGGTTTTATATATTCACACACCTTCGTCTGAGGTAAATCTCTCTCATAAATTACCGGATGCTGTCAGCGCGTGTGCAAATTCAAAAACTGCAATAAATATCATCTTAGAAATAAGATTAAAGAAGTTTCTTACAAGCTTATTCACAGATTTTATCCAGCAAATCATTATTTACAACATTTTTTAAAAGGAATAAATGTAAATTGTATTTTTTGTAATGAGTATGAGGAAACTTATTTTGGTACTGTACATTATTTACTGTACTGTATGGTGTAAGGTCCAAAAATTTATTACCGAAAATATTCAGTTTAAGACCTTCTTCACTCCTATGGGAAAATGTACTCTTTGGCTTTACTGACTATCCTGACCAAGAGGAACAGTACTTTTACTTAATTAATTTACTTATTCTATTGACCAAATTTCACATTCATAAGTGTAAATTTACCAATAAAAAACACAATTTTATGGTTTTGTTGACTGAAATATTTATATATATTGACAGTATCAGAGACTCTGTGAATAAGAAAGCTGTAAGAACTTTGAAAGTTTGTGAACTTTATAATATATTTATTTGATTTTATATATATGCGTATGTATGTATGTATATCTTGTATTTTTGCTTTTAAGTTTTATACTTTCCTCCCCCTGGCAACTGTTTTTTTGCTAACTGTATTGTTGCATTCCTACTGTTTACTCTAAAATACTGTATAACAGGAATATCACAAACTGAGTGCAGACTTTTGAGTACTAACCTATGAAAAATATTTAACATGAAGTCTAGCATTTTGCAAACAAAACATCTACTTGCAATGTTTTTTAGATGATAGTATGCTGATTTAGTTACTGCTTTGACATGACTACTGAAACTAAGGTCTGTCTCCAGAATCACAACAAGATTCCTGACTTGATTTTTAGTTGTTAGACCCCATCTTGTTAGACCCCTAGCTGTCAAGCAAGATGGCGGATAGCAAATGGCGGCACATAATATCTGCGTTCTGATTGGTCAGATCGCCTGTCAGTCAAGCTCCCTGTGAACTGTCAATTGTGTAGTTGATCAAACATATTTAATAGTTCTCCCTATAGAAACATGTGGTTTGTCTCTATAATATTTAAAAAAAATAAAATAAATTTTGCATTTTGTGACCATTTTTTCAGCCGGTGCGACCACCACGTTACCCAACTCATAAGAGCTGCCATTTCTGTTGCATATGAGAAACTTCAAACGGCAAACAAAACAAAAGCATAAAAAAACGTGCTACTTGTTTGAGCTGCGCAGCACGCACCGTTTAGCAGCTAGGACCAATAATTGAGCGCAGCGCAAGCAAACTTGTCCAAGCTCAGAATAGGTTTACTCGGGAACCAATGTTGGTCTTTTGACACGGTTACTGCACAGCGCTGCGAGATCTAGTGAGAAGCGTTCAAATTCTGCACATAATTCTGTTATGAACAGATCGAACAGTGCTGACGCAGAAACCCATGCAGAAGCAGTAACGCTAACTATGGACAATTTCTGTCACAACACCATGGTTAATGTTATTACATCATTAATTTCAGGGTTTGTCCAACCTTTTGAGAAATTCAAGCACTTTTCAACACCTTTCAAGTATTCCACACAACTATTTCCAGCACTTTAAAGCTCTAAAAATTATCCAATTTAAATGTTATTTTAATGGGACAAAACACAATGTATATCAAAATATAGTTTTATGGTAGACAAACGCTTATGTAAAATAATAAAAAAAAAAATTATCAAATTACCACTATAACCAATAGATGGCAGCAGAGAAACATTTAGGGTGCTTTCACACCTGTAGATCGATTGCTTTGTTCCGAAAGAGGGATTAAAATTATTACAACGTTGCTTTTTGTTGGTGCAGTTCGCTTTCACACGGCAAAGTTTCTACACGGACCAAATTTATTAATACAAGTCACGCACGAATAAACTGTTCTCTCATTGGTCAAAGTCCCACGGTTTATTTTCCGGGATTCCACATAGCTGTCACACGTCATACGTCAGGATGGAACGATAACAGCTTCGCAGGTTTATTGTTGGGTTTTTCTTAATCTTAATCATTTCTTATTCTTGTTCTTATTATAATAATTTATCATTTTGAGCAGGAGACCAGGATTGATTGGGAAAATTTTTTGAAAATGCACCTATAAAGAAGAGCAATAAGACGGCATTATAAAATAAAAAAGTGCGCTTTGATTTTTGAATGGCAAAGAGGTGCTCACCCACAGACATTCACAGGTTCATTCGTTGGTCCGTTCGATCAGATTCCTTTCTCACTACAACCGAACCGCTCCAGAGTTCGTTTTCAATCGAGGCACCCTTATTGGCTCATTAGTCATTCATTTGTACTTGCTTTATATTTTGACATTATAAAATAACTATTATAAAATATCAAATCGTCAAGAAACAAATTTTGTCAAAGTTTTGCACTTTTTTGTGTATGTAGTAAGAAAAGTCAGAAAACACCAAACTTTTGTTAACTTTGCCACTGAATCGCACTTCAATTATAATCACTATCAATTATAATCACTGAAGTTTTCGATCAAGGGGCGTATAACAGAAAGTTTCTTATGTTAGGTCTTAACTTAAAGTGCCCCTATTATGCCTTTTCAAATATTACCTTTCATGCAGTGTGTCATGTAGCTGTTTGTGAACATAAACTATCTGCAAAGTTGTGAAGCCGATGAATAAAGTTATTGTCTATCAAAAAAAAAAGAGTCGGCTCGCAATCACCTAAACGAGTCATCAGGAATTCAAATCTTATTCTGTTACGGCTCTACGTCACGAAGTAACACATTTGCATAATGTCTGCCCAAGTTCTACATCGCCAACTTGCCCACCCACAAACAGTAACATTTCCATGTGGTTAACATCATGTCGAGAAGACGCTGTATCCTACGCTGTGAGGGTAAATTTGTTTAATCACATCTTATAATTACCACAAACTTGTTAACACTTGACACTTACCACTAAAAAACGTCCTGCTCCAGTCGTGCTTGCGAATCAGTCTTTTGTCGATCAGCCACTTCAAACGTTTCATCAGACTCTGGCTCGAATTGGTAAGGTACAATCAATACCATCATTTCTATGTATTGACAAGTCTCCAGGGCTGTCATTCCGTCATGGTCAAGGTCAAGGTCCAAGTTTATTTATATAGCACCTTAAAAGCAACGAGTGCTGACCAAGGTGCTGCACAACCAAAACATCAGAAAAATCAACTAACAAAAGCATTAAGACAATATAAAATTGGAAATGATTAAATAATGCAATAAGTAATGCAAAACATCACCAAACAAAGAAACAAACAGAAACAAAAAAAAAGTATTTTCAAGTTAAGCAAAAGCCTGAGAAAAAATATGTTTTAAGAGATTATTTAAAAGAAGATAACGTAGGGGATGATCTGATGGATAAAGGCAAAGAGTTCCAGAGTGTAGGACCAAGAACTGAAAAAGCTCTGTTCCCTTTAGATTTTAAACGAGATTTTGGGACAATCAATAACTTCTGAGAAGACGATCTAAGCGTTCTCACAGGAGAATAGAAATGGAGAAGATCTGAAATGTAAATTGGGGCAAGACCATGAAGTGCTTTAAATACAAAAACTAAAACCTTTCGTTTCCGACATGCGCTGTACGCAGTAGACCAATCCAGAGCCAATCTCTCGACCAATCACAAAGGACTGCGCCATCTGACCAATCACAGCAGTGAGAGCTCACAGAAAGGAGGGGTTTAGAGAGACTGATTCTTTGAACTACTTCACACGAGTCGTTTACGAATCATTTAGAAATTAGGTAAAATTAAATCTATTGTTTGAGAAAACTAACGTGTTTTTTGACCTTGCATTCATGTAAACCTGTTTTAGGAAACTCATAAAACAATATTAGCAACCTTAAAAATGGCATAATAGGGGCACTTTAACTTAAGATATGATACATTAAATTAGGATTCGTATTACAGAAGCAAATCTAAACTTGATTTGGGATTCTTAGCCTATCTTACAAAATCGTATCTTATCTCTAGTTAGAAAATCTTAAATTGCATCATCAAGTTCGACAATCCACTCTCAGGTCTGTCACCAACCAACACTGATCAACTGCTGATGAGGTAAACAAAATGGATAAACAAAACCAGCGAGCTTTTAATTTCAGTGCCGCGGAAATTGAAACTTTGATAAGTTAGGTAGAAAAGGCAAAGCTGATACTATTTGGTAAGTTTTCACCTTCACCCACTCACGAAGACAAAGACATGGAGTGGGCAAGAGTTGCCAAAAATGTGTCTTGTTACCATTAAACATCTCTGTTCATTTTTAATTATTAATAAATGTAATGCCATTGTTGGACAGCGCAAGTGTAAGCGTTTTTTCCATTAGCTTTCAAATAATTTTGAAGTTAGGACAGCTGTGGGGTTGCCCCAGTGGTGTAGTCTACGTGATACGCAGGTATACGTAGTATACCCACTAGGAAAGGTCAAGGATTTGTGTATACCCACTTAAAAAAAGTGTGCAGATATGTAACAACATCGTTTTGTGAGACCTTTCACACGTTCATTCATAAATTCACCCTGTCTGTGTTGCGAAGCACCAACTTTTTGATAATCATGCTGTTTCTTTTGATGACTATTGCTATTGTGCAACTCTTGCGCAGCATTGAGTGTGCAAGCTTGAAATTAATTAATGTGAATCACTAAAGGAGATATGAAATTATTACATTCTTTCAGTGTTTTCGTAAGCCTGCCCCTGAAGCTGCTGCTGCTTCGGGTGACACTGCAAACAGATAACAGGAACGTTAACATTATAGAAACGACATAAAATGAACCAGATAAGGCTGATATTATCCTACACGGTACAGAAAACGAGGCTGATGCTATAGTAGCATTACCTGGTACGTCAAAGTAGCATATAGCTGTCAGCTGTTAAATTTAAGTACACAATTAGATAAAACCAATTTAGCTCAACCAATTACCAAGCAATGCTTCATTTTGTTCAGTCTGTGGTGTAAAACGCTCGCATTAGCAATTAAAGACAAACACTTAAGCAAAATATGGTCAGGTCAAAGTGTCAAATCAAATTTTTGGTCCCAAATCAATTTTACTGGTAGTCAAGTCAAGTCACCTTTATTTATATAGCGCTTTTAACAATACAGATTGTGTCAAAGCAACTGTACAGCATTAATTAGGAAAATAGTGTGTCAATAATGCAAAGTGACAATAGTAAACACTAATTTTTCAGTTAAAGGCAGTTCATCATTGAATTCAGTGATGTCATCATCCAGCTCAGTTCAGTTTAAATCGTATCTGTGCAATCAAGTCAATGATATCGCTGGAAATGAAGTGTCCCCAACTAAGCAAGCCAGAGGCGACAGCGGCAAGGAACCAAAACTCCATCAGTGACAGAATGGAGAAAAAACCTTGGGAGAAACCAGGCTCAGTCGGGGGACCAGTTCTCCTCAGGCCAGACGAAACCACCAGTTCAATTCCAGGCTGCAGCAAAGTCACACTGTGCAGAGGACTCAACTGGCTCCTGTGGTCTTGTCCCGGTGGCTGTCTGAGCCAAGGTCTTTACTGGGGATCTGTATCTGGGGCTC
The DNA here is from genome assembly GCF_001515605.1 of Sinocyclocheilus anshuiensis. NCBI lineage: Eukaryota > Metazoa > Chordata > Actinopteri > Cypriniformes > Cyprinidae > Sinocyclocheilus > Sinocyclocheilus anshuiensis. The sequence continues at coordinate 125,932 of NW_015547641.1, forward strand.
ATCTAGTTGTCCTGGTCTCTGCTGACTTTCAGGGCTGTAGAGGTCCTCTCTAGGTGCTGATCCACCATCTGGTCTGGATACGTA
>NW_015547641.1:128374-142845 GCF_001515605.1 Sinocyclocheilus anshuiensis
TCAGTGGGTGCATCACTGAGTGGGGAGAACCTGTTTAATGTTTTGATCAGAACGGTAGAGAGGTGTTTTGACCCGCGACTTTGCCGCCTCACAGTCACCCAGTCGCCCTGCTGTAGAGGCATTGTAACCGGAACCGAACAATGTACAGGACTCCCTGAGTGAAAAAAATGGAGCGAGAGAGAAAATAAACAGAGTGAGAGAGAGAGAGAAAAAAAAAAGAAAACTGCAATAGGCGCGAATGATAATGCTAATGACAAGCTAACCGGCTAACGAATGCTAACGCGCTGCACTCGCGGTTTTAGAATAAAAGTGAACGATCAAATTAATCAGATTAGATTGAAAGATAATATCAGAAATATGGTGGGAATTAAGTTATATTTTATCACTTTAAACAACAGAGAGTGATAGAGATTGTACAGAAAAACAAAGCTACACGGAGCTACAATCACAAACCAGCAGCACTACAAACAGGAAGCAGGAATAACACTGTCCCTCAACAGTTCAAAGAGGGAGTGTGTTGGATGTGAGGGGTCCAGAGTGATCCTGCCAGCCCTTTTGCTCACTCTGGATAAGTACAGTTTTTGGAGAGAAGGGAGGGTTGTACCAATGATTCGCTCAGCAGTCCGGACTACCATACTTATATTTTATCACTTTAAACAACAGAGAGTGATAGTATAGATAGAGATTCTACAGAAAAGTGAGGCTACACAGAGCTACAATCACAAACCAGCAGCACGGTAGACAGGAAGCAGGAATAACCAAGGAAGCAAAAATCCAGAATTTTTGGGTATAATATGTCAGTTTACTTTATTTTGTTATCCTCACTTACATAAATGAACTATAGTGTCCTGCACTTACTAGTAAAAAAGTATCAAAAATTATATCTGGTGATATATAATTTTTGGTTTGACTGTATATAGTTTGCAATATAATAGTATTGTTTTTACCAATAAGGGCAAAAATAGTACTTGTGTTAGGTAAGTAAGGGGAAAGAGGATATTAATCCTGACTTTTGTTTTGATAGGTTTAACAAAACAAAAAACAGTTGTGGATCATTCAGATAACAGTATTAAAAATTAAGCATATGTAAACTCCATCCATCCATCCATCCACTTAAATGAGAAAGTGAAAAATGTGTATCATTTATCACCAATTTTCACATTGTGAACAAGCCCATGCAACAGATTTGTTTGTCAAACACGATCAACCTTATAAGTTTGTGGTTCGTGTCGATATGTATCAGTCAGTGATCTGGGGCCTGGGACAGAGTATGTCCTGCGTACCACACACCGCAACTCTGACATTCTTGATACAATTCCTGCAGTGTCGACTCTATGCATTGATGCACGAACCCACTGCCACTGCACTCGATGTCCCTGTCCGCAGCAGTCCCAACATCATTCGGTATCCAGCATGTGGGTTGCTGGTGTGAATGTATAACACCAGGGCATCAAGTTCATCATCAGTCAAGTCACTGTACAGATCTCTCACCGAGAATCCCCAATCATTCATACGTCTCTGCAGAGTCCACCTAGAAATCCCTACAAAATTTGCAATGCACTTCACAGACAGGCCCATATTAAGAAGTTCATACACATATTCCTTAGATACTACAACTGTGGGGCGGCAACTATTTCCCCTCTCCAGGTAAACTGTTATACATGTTTCCTTGCCATTTTGCCCAGAGACAAGGCGATGCACCTCAGTAAGGGCATCATAGACTGCTTGAGGGATCTGAAGTTGGTTTGATATTGTGCTGAGTACAACAAGCTCTTGTGATTATATAAACTCCAAATAATCTAAGTCCAGAGGGGCACGATCAAGGCAACTTGATAGCCTGATGTAGAGCCTGTCCAGTAAATGACTGATTAGCATTTCCTAGAGGGAACAAAAAATATTTTGTTACAAAACTAGTTTGAACAAATTATTTTAACATCTCAACAATGTTGGCTGCCTAAATTATACATTCAGACTAAGTCAATAAACAATTATCAAAAGAATCATGACTGGACTGTAATAATTTATCAGTTTTGCATAAAAAAAACATTAAATTAAAATACTGGAATTCATTTTCACTCACTTACTAAACTCTAGGTTAGTTTTGGGAGGAAGCAAATGTTTCCATGTGGTTAAGCCTCTGTTGCAGGTCAGCAAGCATGACTTAGTGGGACACTGCATATGGGAGTGAGACATCAGTTTTATAAACTCTGCAGGATAGTGGCCGGCCTTCAGGACCAAGTTTGCCCATCCCTGCTAATTAATTACTATTCACCAAAGAAAAAGAAAAAAAAGAAAAAAACATGGTACCCTTGGTTTTACTCACCTGCGAAGATGCACCCTGATCTGTCACTTTTCTATAAGGTAAAGCATAACAGAATACAAGGAATAAATCGTTATATTAGACAGTGTAATTTAATACGAGACAATTGAATAGCAAACTTAACAGTGCAGGTAGGCTAACGTTAGCTTACCTTTCGTGAAATAAGACTTGCTAACCTAACTAAGAAACACTGTTTACCAACGTAGCTATATTTAAGCTATAAACAAATGATTTCAGAAAAAAGAAAGAAAAAAAAACCACGTAAATTTTTTGATACTTGTCGCTGTCAAGATACTCGCAGCTCGCGATTTTTCGGGGTTGTGGCTAAAACTAGGGGGCGTGTTTCGGGCGCCAACTGATAGGTGCCCAAATGAGCTCTTCTGATTGGCCGAAATTCTCTGCTCTCTGAACAGTGCCCGCCGTTGCCTCTACAGATGCACAAATCACTTTTGCACCATTTTTCACACAGATATGTGGTGCAAAAGGGAGAGAGCTTGAAACTTGTCATTTGCAAGCAAAAAGCAGTGTTTGAGACTCGTAGCAGCAGATTCACGCCGTTGTAGTTATGCACTTGTGTTTGTGCTAGAAAAAGCATCCAAGAAAAAAAAATATATGTAAGAAAACATTCTACAAGCGTGCAAATCTCATTGCAAGAATTCACAAACTGATTTGCGGATGTACAAAATTCGTCCGTGACTTCACATTTTTTGATGCAGGTGTGTGAATGTGTTTTGCACCATATGCACTGCAGCAATAGTAGCAAAACATGTGAGCGTACGAGTTTCTTGATTTGTGATTCGTAGACTAGGATTTGTGCACCTGCAGTGAAGGATTCAAGAAGGTGTAACTGTTGTGTTGTGTTTGTGGAAGATTGAGTTCAGCTCATGAAAAATGGGGGCAAAACAAAAGTGTGGCGTTTATAATTTTGTTCAGTGTATATATGAAAACATTCTACAAGCGTGCAAATCTCATTGCAAGAATTCACAAACTGATTTGCGGATGTACAAAATTAGTCCGTGACTTCACATTTTTTGATGCAGGTGTGTGAATGTGGTTTTGCACCATATTCACCATATTCAATGCTATTGTCAATAGCAAAACATGTGAGCGTACGAGTTTCTTGATTTGTGATTCGTAGAGTAGGATCTGTGCACCTGCAGTGAAGGATTCAAGAAGGTGTAACTGTTGTGTTGTGTTTGTGGGAGAGAAAAAAAAATCTACAAGTTTGCAACTTTTGTCTGTGACTTCAAATTTACTGATACACATGTGTAGCTATTCTCTACAACTACAAATTCTGCTGTCACGGACACTCAGTTCTTTTGCACCAAAAATACCATAGTTAAAGGGGTTTAAATACTTTCAATGTTCGTGAAGTATATACTGTATCTGCGGCGAATGTAATGAGAGGTTCCTTTAAGAAACGTCAGGTGATGTCATCGAGCGTCTGTATGAACGTTTGAGCGTGTGCACGATGAGGAAGTCACCAAACTATTTTGCATGTGTGTGTGTGATCACTGTTTTGAGTGTAATCTGATATCGTCCAGGTACAGAACTCTATGTATAACGGTTTTATGAAAGTGTGTAATTGCTGTTTACTGGAAGATTGCCTCGAATGTCGATTTATATCCATAGGGAGTTGGATGTTAATGCAGGATTGCGTGGATGTGTGGGTGTGACTGAGCTACCGCGCCACATGTACAGACGAGGCCTGTAGTGTTATATTAGTGTGTAACATCAGAAACACAGGAAAAAGTGAGTAATATACACACTGTTGTTTTAGGTGTATTTTGTAAATATTATTGTAGTCTAAATGTTCGTGCAGTTTTAAGATGTCATGTTTTCTTTATAGAGTGCCACTACCGTATTGTTGTTACTGGGGTTTCATTTTTTCTTTTGCATTGTCCTTTATTGTTGCACACAAGAAGAGCACACGAATTGTACTTTATTTTGGGGTGAACAATTTGCTGTGTAATCCAAAGATATTCTGACATTGTATTTTGTTTTATTCCGGGTTTTCTGCCCCACATACCTAAATTATAAAGAAATAGAAACTCCTAACCAATTATAAAGAATAAAATACGAACCTCACTCATATTTATTGGTTCTGCGTGTAATTTCTCTGTGGCCACAGGTGTAAGAAAACAAACATATAACCACAGACAATAGGGGGAGAGTGGGGTAAGATGAGCCAGTGGGTAAGTTGACCCACCCCCTGTATCTTGCCAACTGTACACTTTTATTGTCATGTGACCATATATTTTGAAACCACCCATAATTTCTGCCAGACTGAAAAGAAGAAACACACGGGAGGAGTGGAAGGCACACAATTACTTTAAAAACTGTTTTTGGCTTGTCAAAGTAAAATTTTAGCATGACATATGTAATGGCTGTTACATCAAAGTAAATTGATCCAGGTCTAAAAATATTTAGGATGCATATAAGTGATTTAGCAATGTATAAAACCATGTAAATAATTTAGCTAAATATTAGCCTGAATTAGTAAGCAAGCTAGTTTTTTTCCAAAATGACAGCTATGGGGCTGTGGGGTAAACTGAGCCAGCATTTTATCTTACCCTACCATAAGGCACTGAAGTTAAGTTAAATCTCTGAAGTATAAACTGGTAGTTTAATGTGATAGTACACAACTGATTTAGTTTATCATATATACATATTATTAATTGTAGTTTAGTTGATAGGGACAGTGTACAAGGGCACCAAATCCATATCTGATAAGAACCAGAAGATGCTTTTCATCACTTTTTCATTTGCTTGGTTTTATGTTGTTTACATTAGCTTTAAGAAAAGAAATAAGACTGTTTGAAAAAGGAAATTTGATTATTAAATGAGTTTTTAAAAGAGGAAAATTATATTTCAAATTTAACATGGGTTTGAACCAGATTCAGTCAGATGGTCAGTTTACAACCAGATGGTTCATCTTACTCATTGACTCGGGTCAACTTACCCCCACCCTGGGGCAAACTGAGCCACAGGAACACTTTTTTATAAGAAGCCATATTTTTAGAACCCTTTGTCATAGATACATTCTGATCATTTAAAATGATAGGAAACATCCTGAAGTTACTTTAGATACTTTGATTGTACTAATGTGTGATTTTCCCTTATCTTGAGGACCACATAAGTAAAAAGTGGCTCATCTTACCCCACTCTCCCCTAAATAAGACTATAGCTGTATAATTTCTATGAACGTGTATGTGTTCTGGCCACATGACTGAGCACTCAAATGAACGCAAGGGAATCAAATATTAGTCTGTTTATTCTAAGCAAGCACAAGCAGCTATTAAAATATTAACGCAAAAAAACGAGGGCATGTTTTTCTCTGGTGATTTGTAGGCTATTTGTTGTCATTCGGATTAGATAACGTCTCATGTAAACAGTCCACCGAATCTTTCAATCGGAATGATTTTAATCGAATTTCACGTATAAACATAGTTGATCTTCGTTATGGTGCCATATACAGTTTTGGGAGTTTCATTCTTATTTTATGAAAGCCTCAAGTGCAGTTAATAATTTGTCATGCTGTACGTGCAAACAGACGACGGCGTCGTTGAAGCCATGCTCTTTTGTTTGCCGTCAAACGGTTGAGCACTGCTGTGTGTGTATCCTGTCGCAAAATGCAGCGAAAAGTCCAACACGATGGTAATAATGTGATTGGGGGGGGGCATGTTGTTTTATTCTTAGGCCATGGATGTGCGGGAGTGTGAAATTCCCTGCAGGAGTGTGGCCGCATCAAAACCAGAAACAACAAACTAGTGAAATACTATCTTGAATCATTTACAGCTGAATTGCTCAATCAGTTATTTAAAACAGTGTGAATATACGGTAGCCGAGAAGTGCAAAGCAAATCACAATTCTGAAAACAAAATAACAAATTACAAATGCCGAACGTATTTTTTCTCCCTTTTCAAATCTCGTATCACATCGTAAAGGCATTTTCAATAAAAATTAAGGAAATAATCAAAAAGTTGTATCGGGTAGGGTTAGGGTAGGTGTAGGGAGGGCTTTATTGTAACTTCAAGGGTGCAATAGCATCTAGAATAGTTGTACATACAGAATTAAAAGAACAAAACAGCGACTCTGGGTCCAAATAAGATGATGGGTTTTCAAAGGCAGAAACATTACTATTCTTCACAAATGCCACAGAAAAATCGTTAATAATGCTAGAATTTATCATACGACACAGACGTGCATTAGAGCGCAATTTAGTAATCTGACAGGTTTACTAAAAAATGTAAAATTTCACCATGTGGTGGGTTTTCCTAGATCGCATCACATATTTTATCAACAACTTTTATTGTCTGCTAATTGTATTTGCATTAAGAAAATGTTTGCTTTTTGGGTTTTCTGTTTTAAATTTCTCAATAAAGCTTCTGAATTGAATTGAATTGAATTGAAAGCCTTTATTGTCATTGTATTTTTCTGCACACAATGAAATTAAGAGCACTGCTCCTGACTGGTGTAAGAAAACAAACATATAACCACAGACAATAAATAAGACTATAGACTATGTGCAGTACAATTATAAAAGTATATACAACAAGTCATAATATTGCACATTGAGTAATCTGAGTAAAGTGAGCATTGGCAGTACTGCACATTGACCTCTACATTGATATGAAACAGTAAGTATATACAAAAATTACAAACTGAAATGGGTTAAGTGGCAGTAGTGATAAGTGACCAGATACAGTCTTGCACTTTGACATGCCACATCTAATGCATTTGTTAAGTATCCACTTAGTACTGCCATTTTTGACACTACCGAGGCAAAGGGATAAGAACGCTTATGCTTACCGTTCTTCTAAAAACAATAACTAGAAGTTGTCCTGGCTCCTGCAGCTTTCTTTCCCTCTCTTATGGTTGCCAGGTTTTCACAGCAAAACCTGCCCAATTGCTACTCAAAATATCCCAAAACTAGCCCAATCGCTTTTCAGGGGGATTCCCGGTAAATATTGCGTTACAGGGGCTAAAATAAGGCCAATGTTTTTTGGCGGGGTTCCCCTGGTAAAAGTCACATTACAAAATTCTTCTTACAAAATGTTATTCCTACTGATAGCATGTCATTATGTAATTTAATTGTCATTTCCTCATGGTAATATTATGGATTATCAATATATATTTGTAGGCCCCCCTCGTTGAGGGCCCCAGTTCCACTATAACCCCCTGTCCGACGCACCTGTGCACAAAATTCAAAACCAGATACAACAAACTAGCGAAATACTATCTTGAATCATTTACAGCTGAATTGTTCAATCAGTTATTTAAAACAGTGTGAATATGATGAAATGAGTATTATTTTCCCTCCTCCTCTCGACTCCAGTCCAGCGGGTGGCGCTAAAACACAGACGCTTGTTTGCCAAACACCATTAAACCTCAGAGGAAGAAGATTAGTTTCTCTGTGCTCTGTATTAAACCAGCATCACGACAAACAAAACAAGCTGTTAGAAATGTTGTTTCTGTAAATATAAAAATACAGTTTTCTGTATCTGCTGTATCTGAGATCTGCTGCTGTGACGATGGTGTTTGTTGAAGAGGAGAGTGAGGAGAACACGAGTGAACCAGAAGAGAATAAAACATGAGGAGCAAGGAGGTTGGTGTTTATTCTTCATTCATCTTTAATGACTGTTTGTGGTACACACAAAGCATTAACCCTCTGGGGTCTGAGCGGGTTTTGGGGCCCAGGAGTAGTTTTAACATGCCCTGACATTTGTGCTTTTTTCAGTATCTTAAAAACATATTAATGACTCTGTAATCAGCAGAAACTGTGCTACAATAATACATAGGAAGCATGAATATAACCTACATGTTTGTGTTTTTGATAAAACGTTTATGCGTGGTTAGTGAAAAAATAACATTTTTAAGTCATTAAAATAAGTCCATAAAACTCATACAGAACATTTGTTCACAATACTTTTGAGAACTGGATGTGGTAGACTAGTTTTAAAACCCATTAGCATCAAGTCTTGTCTGGTACCAAAACTGTATTAATAGTCTTCTATGAGCCTAGAAGTTGACTGAGCAAAGCCAGAGAAGAGCAGAAGCAGTAGATGAAGGGATGATGATAAAAAGGAGCAAAGTTTATTGTAAAATCTTAGTTGCATATGTTTCAATGCTCACACTTCGACCAGCACAAATCCAAGTAGTGTTTTACCAAACACAATAACATCCCATAAACCTTGAGTTTACATAAACATTCCCTCTTATCTCTTATTCATTCAGACAAAACAGTTAATTAAACCTCACAATCATCAGATTAAGCAATGAAAGTGCATAAACAAGGAAAATTATATTGTTCATGATGTTGATCAAGCATATTTAATAGCTCTCTCAATAGAAACATGAGATTTGTGCTTATAATATTTTAAAACTAATCATTTATGCCTGATGAAGGTCAGTGGACCGAAACGTTGCTTGTGCTTATAACAATAATTTTCAATATTTAGCAAGTACTGATAGTGATTGCATATTTTTATATTTTGGATTCGACAGTGTTGTTGGACTATTTTTTCAGGTGTGCTGAGTTTGTGTTGATTGAAAACTAATAATTTGAAAAGCAGTGTACCTCATTCATGGAAAGATTCAGGGACGTATAATTTATAAAATTACATCAAAATGATCAATTTTATAATGCAATTGTCTACTTTCCGCTGTTATATCAGGGTTAATTTTTATGTCCTTTTACTTTTCTGTATTTTTTTTTTAAACAAGTTATTGATAAATGTACTGTTTTTTTTACTTTTGTTTCAGAGTTGATTGAAGATGAAGTTGAGAAAAATCATGTCAAAAGTGGAAAAAAACCCAAACAGAAAGATTTAAAGAAAAAAAGAGCCAAGAAATATTTCACATGCACTCAGTGTGGAAAGAGTTTGACATACAAACATACTCTTGAGCTTCACATGAGAGTTCACACTGGAGAGAAACTGTACACATGTGATCAGTGCGGGAAGAGTTTCACACAAAAAGGAAACCTTTCAGCATACATGAGAGTTCATACTGGAGAGAAACCATTCACTTGTGATCAGTGCGGGAAGAGTTTCACTCAATCAGCAAACCTTAAGGATCACATGAACATCCACACTGGAGGGAAGCGGCACACATGTGATCAATATATTTCTACATATTTCCGATAAAATTTCAGTTGTACGCGAGCTTCCGGTTTAGCGTTCTCCGATAGCAAGCTGTGGTAATAGCGTGGTCTTTCTGTAAAATTTTCGATTAACTAGCGATTACAAATAATTATTTTATATTATGTATTTTATTAACTGTATTAACATAACATTTTAGTATATTATATTAAAATATAACATTTTATTATTGAGTTCAAGAAGCTTCAAGTTCCTTCGGCGTGAAGGTGCAACATCTATGTATTGCTGTGTCCCATTATGTGAAACATCCTCAAGGTGTAATTCTGTGGTTAGTATCCATACTTTCCCTTTGGACAAGGAAACGCGTAAAAAAATGGATTCACTATATCCGACGTGAGGATTTTAATATCACTCCTAACACAAGAGTCTGCAGTCGTCACTTCAAGAGTGATGATTTGATTGAGCCATCGACTACCTCAGGACGCCGGCTACTGAAGAAAGGTGCAGTGCCCACTTTGTTTGAGTGGAACAACTACTCCATTTTAACACCAAGGCGCACCGGGGTATGGCAGAGGGGAGAAGTTTCCCCTCCACTGAACAAAGATCCTGTGCCTATGGACCTCCAGCATCAGGAGCATGACTATTGTTCATTTCCCGTTCCTGCGACCGTCGATCTTTCTTTAGATCAGACTGAAGATCTCCGAAAGGAAGTGGAACAACTGAGGAAACAGGTGGAAGAACTGTCTGTCCGTCAGAGATTTTGCTTGGGCAGATTTGCTGCATCAGACGATGACATACGGTTCTACACTAGGTCAGATTTAAAACGTATAAATTATATTATATTGTATCATTATTAAGATGCTGTATTATAAACCAAAAACTAATTTTCTGGTCTTTGCATAATACAGTATGTCCATGTAGATATTTTATTTACAGGTCAGTAAACCCGTATAATATACAAGTAAGCTACAATACAGTCTAAAAGTAAGCTAAAACTGTTGGTCATTTTGTGATGTATATTATCTCAAACATGTCCCACATCTTATGTAGGTTTGTGACTTACAATCACTTAATGGCGTTCTGGAGACTCATTGAACCTGCATCCCACAACATGGTTCGTGTGACCAGAGCAAGGGCAGCTACATCTAGGAGTGAAGGTGGAGCATCAGCCAATGCATCTATAAATATTTTTTTCATTTATCATTCCTTTCTAATTTTGTATATTATACAGTACATACAATATACATCGTGTTATGAATGTGTGGGGGGATGTGGAAGAAAACAAAATTTAAATGTTACAAATGCTACTTTCTCTGTGTATAAACACGCATATAAAAGTTTTTTAAAATTTTGTTTTAACAGGGTCAATGCCTGCAGCCCATAGATGAGTTTTTTTTTCTCTTCATGGTCCATCTCTCAGTTGGTCTGACACAAAGGAATCTGGCTCACATATTTGATATTCATCAGTCCACCATGAGTCACATTATAACAACCTGGGCAGATTTTCTGTATACCGTTCTTGGATCAGTGCGCATCTGGATGTCTGAGGAGGCTCAGGCTCACATGCCAAAGGAGTTCCAAGACTATCTAGACACACAAGTGGTGATTGACTGCACAAAGCTGCGGTGCCAAACTCCATGCTCTCTCCTGCTTCAAAGTGAAGTGTTCTCCTCTTATAAATCCCACTGCACCTTCAAGGGGTTAATTGGCATGGGACCACATGGCGCAGTCACCTTTGTGTCATCCCTGTATGCAGGATCCATCAGTGACAAGGAGCTTCTCAAGCAGTCTGGGATTGTGTCTCTGCTGAAACCTGACATGGCTATTATGGTCGACAAAGGTTTTCTTGTGGACGACTGTGTGCCATGCAAAGTCTACAGACCTGCTTACCTGTCGAAAAGGGAACAGATGTCGGCTGATGAGGTAAAGGAAACTCAATCCATTGCTCGACTGAGGGTCCATGTTGAGCGTCTCATCCGCAGGGTGAAACAACACAAGCTGTTTGATACAGTCATCCCTCTTTCCATCACAGGGAGCATCAACCAGCTATACACTGTTGCTTGCCTCCTTGTGAACTACCAGAATGGCCCCTTGGTAAAAGCATGGGCAAAGGATTAAAGACTAGACAAGACACTTGCTGTAGGGGATGGATCAATTTGAATTTATTTGTATATAATGTAATGTAAATATGTTGATTAATTGTAAACTATTTTAATAATTCAATTAAATTCAAGTTTATTTGTATAGCGCTTTTCACGAAACAAATCGTTGCAAAGCAACTTTACAGCAAATTAAGTTTCTACAATATTTAGTGGTAGCTTATCAGTGGTGACTGTCAGTTAATGTACATATGGTAGAAATGTACGGAAAAATCAATTAAAGACGTAATCAAACAGACGATGAACACTATTAACAGCAATTATTATATGATGCAATCAAACTTATAGCAAAATGTGGTAGTTCTGTATGTTGTTTCAGGGTTGGCATCATCTGAGCTCCTATGAGGGGTTGGCATCACTTAATAACCGCCAGCTTGAATGGTTTTGGGACGTGACCTAAAGAATAATGTGTCTGTAAATAAATAACTTTGATACAGCGTTTCTGTAAACTGTAAATATAAATAAATTGTGATAGTGCTTCTGTAAACATGCAAATATAAATAACTTTGATACGTTTCTGTAAACATGTAAATATAAATAACTTTGATAGTGCTTCTGTAAACATGTAAATATAAATAACTTTGATACAACGTTTCTGTAAACATGTAAATACAAATAACTTTGATAGTGCTTCTGTAAATATAAATAACCTTGATACGTTTCTGTAAATATAAATAACTCTGATACAGAGTTTATGTAAAAATGTAAATATAAATAACTTTGATACATTTCTGAAAATGAAAATTTTCTGAAAATGTGTAAATAACTTTTTACAATGTAAAACAACTTGAATTTCTTTTTCTTTTTTACGTGTTTAAGGATCTTGGCAGGTAGAAATAAAAAAAGAAATGGTCAGCCCTCTCTCTAATGGTTTTAAACATTCTACAGTCTTTGTAGATGCATTGGATCATCATGTCATCCTGTGCGTACACAACAAAATCACACCAGTCCAATCCCGAAATCTTTCAAAATTACTATCTTTCTTTTAAAGTGCTAAACTTATTTACTGAATAGACTTGTTATGCCTGCATATCTAAACTTACTGTCGAAATTAATAGAAATTTAATTAAAAAAAAAGTTTAGAAAACGTATAAACATTATTTTAAATTATAAACAATAAATCAATCTCCCTACTCTCAAACTATGTGACTTCTGTCTTCCTCATAGATCTGAAACAAGTCGCCCTCCTCGCCCTCTCTCCTGTCACCTGATCCTTTTCAGAAACTGAAAAAAAAAGACATTTATAGCTTTAAGGGATCATACAGATCGTATTAACATAATAATAACATTAGTGAAACTATAAAAACACAAGATCTTAAAAAGGTTAAGTACAGTGCTTAATTTGTAAATGAAACCTTGCCGGATCCAAATCAGCAGTTAAAAGGCGCCGTGACCGACACTGACAATACTTCAGTTTTCCCGGAACAATCAATGATGTCACTAAACGGTGATGACACAACTATAAGTGCATCGTTCACAAGTTTCTGCATGGACCTAACTATACAGCCTAGGTTTTCCAACCCTGGGTCAAAAATGGGTCGCCAGGATGATTTAAAGGTGCAATAGCTGATTGGCTTCAGAAACATTTTTTGTTACGCTGGTTGAAAGTCTCTTCACATCCCGATAGCAATCATTTAGTTAAGTGGTCTAAATGTATTTATCTGTATTTATATATTCTGTGGAAGGCGTAGGACCAAGAAATATTTGTCCAATCAAAACGCTCGGTCGGAGCGTTTTAATTGGCTTTCTTACCTGCCTGTCAACGTATGTATTAGCATACCTCTGCGCACCTGGTTCACGCAGACAGGATACGTCATCAGCGCATTCACGCACGCTGTGCAGACAGAGCGAGAATGGCAGACAAACATCAACAACCCGATCTTCCTTCCTGGTATTGTAGTACTTTTAAAGTTTTCTCAATTTCAAACAGCTTTCTCGACACATGATGTAGACTTGCGCACACACCACATATTATAGCAATTCAAACTTACCATCTCAGTGTGTTCATTATCAAAATAAAATCCAGTCAGTCAAACATATCAATTTAAAGAGTCCGTAGTATAACAGGTCTACAGCTGCTGTAATGCCAAGCACATGTGAAGAGGATGATTTTTCCGTCGATATGCGAACGCGCATGAAGCCTAGTCTACATTAACATTGAAATACATTAGTAGCACCAATCTACAAGAGCGATTTTGAACGTAAGAAAGCTGATTGGTCAATAATATGTAGAGGACCAATACATAATCAACAAATCATGCTCCAAATACATCTACATAAACACGCAATCGCTCTGTCTCGTATGCACGCATGCACTGTCACGATCTAATGCACTTGTTAATGCCGGATCTTTAAAAACAAATACCGGAATGCAAAAATCCAAAATCTGACATTTTCCGGAAAAGAATCCGGCAGGCTCCGGCTCAAATTAAGCACTGATTAAGTAAACAGAACACAAAATATAAGGGTATGCACTGTCATAAATGAAGCTAGCTAACGATAGCTTAGTTGAGAATATGTACCTTCAAAGTTGTTTGATATAACTTGAAACATACAATTTGAAGCCCTCCTCCTTTCTACTTGAAGGAGTGACCGATGCTAATCTTACAATTCGATTGACATCGTTCACTGTAATCCGTGGAAGTTCTTGCAAGCAGCGAGTGTAAAATGTCATGCTGAAAGCACTCATTGAAAACGGTAGGTAAAAACCGCTTCCGGCGCAGCACCGGAAGTTGTGGAGCAACTGAGACAAAACGCGAAAGTAGTCGTGCATAGACTCTATTGTCAAAGAAACATGGAGAAAGACCAACGAACAGACCAGGAGGAACCACAAAGAATTACATTTTCTAAAGGGTTTTTAATAATGTGATATTGTCGGCACAAGGTTCA
>NW_015547641.1:144435-146343 GCF_001515605.1 Sinocyclocheilus anshuiensis
CACGCTGTGCAGACAGAGCGAGAATGGCAGACAAACATCAACAACCCGATCTTCCTTCCTGGTATTGTAGTACTTTTAAAGTTTTCTCAATTTCAAACAGCTTTCTCGACACATGATGTAGACTTGCGCACACACCACATATTATAGCAATTCAAACTTACCATCGCAGTGTGTTCATTATCAAAATAAAATACAGTCAGTCAAACATATCAATTTAAAGAGTCCGTAGTATAACAGGTCTACAGCTGCTGTAATGCCAAGCACATGTGAAGAGGATGATTTTTCCGTCGATATGCGAACGCGCATGAAGCCTAGTCTACATTAACATTGAAATACATTAGTAGCACCAATCTACAAGAGCGATTTTGAACGTAAGAAAGCTGATTGGTCAATAATATGTAGAGGACCAATACATAACAAATCATGCTCCAAATACATCTACATAAACACGCAATCGCTCTGTCTCGTATGCACGCATGCACTGTCACGATCTAATGCACTTGTTAATGCCGGATCTTTAAAAACAAATACCGGAATGCAAAAATCCAAAATCTGACATTTTCCGGAAAAGAATCCGGCAGGCTCCGGCTCAAATTAAGCACTGATTAAGTAAACAGAACACAAAATATAAGGGTATGCACTGTCATAAATGAAGCTAGCTAACGATAGCTTAGTTGAGAATATGTACCTTCAAAGTTGTTTGATATAACTTGAAACATACAATTTGAAGCCCTCCTCCTTTCTACTTGAAGGAGTGACCGATGCTAATCTTACAATTCGATTGACATCGTTCACTGTAATCCGTGGAAGTTCTTGCAAGCAGCGAGTGTAAAATGTCATGCTGAAAGCACTCATTGAAAACGGTAGGTAAAAACCGCTTCCGGCGCAGCACCGGAAGTTGTGGAGCAACTGAGACAAAACGCGAAAGTAGTCGTGCATAGACTCTATTGTCAAAGAAACATGGAGAAAGACCAACGAACAGACCAGGAGGAACCACAAAGAATTACATTTTCTAAAGGGTTTTTAATAATGTGATATTGTCGGCACAAGGTTCAGCAGTCAAACGCGATAGCAGTGCATCATCTGCCCGGACAGTTTAGAGGAGCGCACATGCTCACAATGGAGGATGCGTTATGAATCAAGCTGAAATGTTTAACTCTTGTAGTGTTACAATTAACCCCGCGCTTGTACACCGCTCACCCTGTAAATGTGAAATGCTTTTTACAGTCCGTTTCCTTATTGGTGGGTAGCCATATGAAGGAACGAAAACAACAAACTCGTTATATCCCTTGGAAAGATACAGTGCTGAGTTCAAACAAACGATAGAAATGAATGAACATACCTGAAACAGTTTTCGGAACGTTTGAATTTTCTGGTCTATGCAATCTCATGCAGAATAGAGCATTGAAGTGAACGAGTTTCTTCTCATTAATAACACGTACCGATCAAGCCTTTTAAAGGGGTCATATGATGCGATTTCACTTTTTCTTTTCTCTTTGGAGTGTTACAAGCTCTTGGTGCATAAAGAAGATCTGTAAAGTTGCAAAGACTAAAGTCTCAAACCAAAGAGATATTTTTTATACAAGTTAAGACTTGTCCATGCCCTCCTAAAACGCCTCGTTTAAACACGCCTCCACATGTCTACTTCACTGTGTGGGAAGATTTGCATAACACCACCCAAATGTTCACGCAAAGAAAGATGGCGTAACTTTTATTCTCGCTGTAGTATTGTTCCCGCCGCCGCCATGTTGTGGAGTTGCTGTGTGTTTCGTTGTGAAAGCGAAAAAAAAGAGGACGATATCTGCTTCGTCATGCCTAGAGCTGATCCGTGCTGGTCGCTGAGGAAATACATCAACTTCGCGCTGTGGATCGCCGGATCGGCTTTCACCGTGGACGAAGCAGAGTCCA
>NW_015547641.1:146613-151609 GCF_001515605.1 Sinocyclocheilus anshuiensis
TTTCCAACCGCTTTTCCAGATGTTGAAACTCCTCCTCAGTTTCTCCAATTCTTCTGAGTGTGTTCACTGTATAAATTAATATGGATTAATCTTTGTCAAAGCTGTTTGTTCTGTTGTTTGCTCTTTCGCCTCTTCTTGCGCGGTTTTAAAATCACTTGAGTTAGTAAACACGTACAAATGATAAAATTTTACTCTAAGTTTTGCAATTAATCCTCTGAACACATGCGTGCTGAACCGTGGGCCACGGATGCCTAGTCACGGATCACTATCAACTACGATCTGCTCCCTTCACCAAAATATCACGGTTCCTAAACATGATGATAAATAATATAAATAAACAATGAACATGTCAAAAAGAAAACACAGATACTTACAAGACCAAGTAGGAATGTCCTTTATCGTTTGTTGTTTGCCCGCTGCTCTCCGAAAGGTAAACTTAGTGCTCTCTCGTGTAAAAACAAAATTCAAAACACAACAGTGATCTCTACTAACTTGCACGTCTCGCGTTGCCAGTAGTCATGTCTCAGTAGGGCTACTATTTCCATCTAGCGGTTGGGAATTGTAATTGCATTTTTATTTATGAAATGAAATACAGCCGAATATCAGTAATATCGTATAATGTGTATGAATCTTACATTTAACAGCTTGTGGGATGCATGACATCATATTATCAAATGCAAGTAAACTTTTGAAAAATTTTAATTAGCATTATTTTTGGCATAATAATACGGATTGCCTCGATTTCGCCAGGTGGGCTAAAAGCAGGCTACACGTAGCCCGTCCAATTTAGAGCTAAATCATGGCTACATATAGATCATGTAATGACATGACACTTATATCTTTGTAGATATTATTGACACTGCAAACATGATCGGATATCAACCATCTCATGCGCTGTCTGGCCAAAAACTGCAGTGAATCAGGTTTGACAATAAGTGGGCTACAGATTCCAATCTGAATACGAGCTAAATCGTGGCTACGCTCAGGCTATGCATTGAACATGTCAAAGAAATGAAACCAAACACCTTGTAAATGCTGTTGACTTTGCTTACATGATGGAATATCATACATCTCACAAGTTATTTTGCCAAAAAACAAATCGTGGCTACGCTCAGGCTACGTATTGAACATGTCAAAGAAATGAAACCAAACACCTTGTAAATGCTGTTGACTTTGCTTACATGATGGAATATCATACATCTCACAACTTATTTTGCCAAAAAACAGCATGTAACCAAATTCAAGGTTATTTGGGCTAGAAGTGGGTTACACATAGCCGGACTATATCGAGTCTATAGTTAACTGAGACAGTGAAATGACGGCTATTGCTTGCTGGGTAATCGCGCCCAGCTCTGCACCGCAAATCTCCACGAGTGCATCTGGCATCCCAGCAAACACAGAACGCTCCCCTAATGTTAGTTTTTGGTTCCCGTTTGGTTATTTCTTTGGGAAACAAATACTAACGTTAGGGGAACGTTCTTTTTAGGTTATATTTTTTGCAACCATAAAATAACGTTCCCAGAACGTTGCAGGGTGGTTATTTTTAAATAACCTAAAAATAACTTATAGAGAACGTTCCATTATGGTTATTCTCATGTTATTTTTATAACCCTGTAAAACTATATTTCCAATGAATATGTCGCAGATGTTAATGTGTAATGACCTATACAGAGCCCTGAAATTCGTTTCATGCAGCATTTATTAAAATACAGAAATTAGATCAATCAAAACGCGATTTAAATGATAATATTAAGCCAGAGTTAAGCGTAGAGTGATAACAGAAATCATAAATTCGTGGGTTTGTTTCATCTTCATTTACTGCGCGCCTCTGATCTGCACGCGCTTCTCCAGCACGCACTTTCACCTGTCTTCCACAGAGAGCCACGCGCTCGCATAATTTAAAAATTAACGGTAATTTTTCGTTTTACTGGCTGACTGACTCGCTCGTTTATCGACCTCTTTATTGAATGATTACTTAAACTTAATATATTTATGAGAGTAAATATGATTTCGGAGGGATTTAAAATGCCTAACTGAAGAGAACATGATGTTAAAGTCAGCATGAAACGGAAGTTGCGATTGTCTTTTCTTCTCTACTGTGACGTATATCCGAGTGAAACGGCATCTGAAATGAGGACACCCAAGCATGAATAAATGTTTTATTTATTAAGGACGACGACGATTAACGGAGAGAAAGTGAGAGAGAGAGAGACTGCCTGAATGACTGAGCACGTCCTCCATCAGGTTGTCATATTCATGAAAAAAATTAGTTTACAATGTCCTAAGAGTAATGTTGTCGTAATATCCTAGTATCTTTTCAATGTTTAGGGGTAACGTACTGCCTCATGACTGGTGTCAGTGCTATAAAGTGAAGCATCAGCTTCAGCTTTTCCCCGTCGTTTATCCCAGCGTTTACCCCTCACGTCACTAGCTCCGCCCTTGTGCCATAGCTCGTGACCGGAAGAGAAGATGAGCTGTTTTGAGGGGGAGGGGAGGTTAACTTTTTGATTAAAGATTACGAGGGCACATGAATTTAAAAAAAATAATGAAGTGCACGGCTAAATTATTTATAATAAACACTACAGTATTCCATTAAAAAATAAGAATTTTCAATTATGATTTCATGGTTACTTTACGCACGTTTTTTGTTTACGGATAAAAAGAAGGTCCCGCTGCACAAACTGTACACTTCAGTGCTAAGAAATGAATGTACTGATATCCTACTTTAAGTCAAGTAATTTTTTTTATTCTTTTTTTATATATATATCTGTGAATAAATGTCATATCTTATGAACCATACATTGTGTTGAAGTCATTTTTATTTGGTGCTGAAGAAATGTAAAATCTGGGTACTCCGTAATCTTACATATTATTGGACAGATTTCATTTTATTTAATCTTACATATGATGGTTGATGTGCTCAGATTATTACTTAAACAATAGATAAAAACAAGATGTGTTTTTTATAATACTGATTAGGCATCCATACAGCTAATTGCCTAAATTATTTATAATAAACACTACAGTATTCCATTAAAAAATTAGAATTTTCAATTTAGAATTTTCAATTATGATTTCATGGTTACTTTACGCACGTTTTTTGTTTACGGATAAAAAGAAGGTTCCGCTGCACAAACTGTACACTTCAGTGCTAAGAAATGAATGTACTGATATCCTACTTTAAGTCAAGTAATTTTTTTTATTCTTTTTTTATATATATATCTGTGAATAAATGTCATATCTTATGAACCATACATTGTGTTGAAGTCATTTTTATTTGGTGCTGAAGAAATGTAAAATCTGGGTACTCCGTAATCTTACATATTATTGGACAGATTTCATTTTATTTAATCTTACATATGATGGTTGATGTGCTCAGATTATTACTTAAACAATAGATAAAAACAAGATGTGTTTTTTATAATACTGATTAGGCATCCATACAGCTAATTGCCATGCTGCTTATACTGTTCTGGGTCATGAGTGTGCTGGATGATTACTGATGTACAGCGGGTTGATCATAAATCGTAAAGAGGTTAGGGGAACGTTATAATAACGTTCTGGGAACAAAAAACTAACGTTAAGGGAACGTTATAATAACGTTATGGGAACGTTAGATTAACGTTCTGGGAACCAAAAGCTAACGTTACATTAACGTTAGACTAACGTTATGGGAACGTTAAGAAAACTTTCCTGGCTAACCAAAAACAAACCATAAAAAATAACTTTCTGGGAACCAAAAACGAATGTTATGGGAACCAAAAATTGTTAGCTGGGAGTATGGATGAAGCTTGACGCACACTCACACCTGTGTTGACTTGTGCCTGGCTCCGCCTTTAAAATGAATATAAATTCAGTGTGCTTGCTCATTTCACTTGGATGAAATGAAACATTCAGCACATTTTCCACTTGTTCTTAAAATCCCAAACACTTAAAATGAATAAATCAGCCTATGTAACATATGTAATACTTTAATAATTGACTAAAGAAATACAGTTCTTTATTTATAAAAAATAAACAAATCTTTCCTGTGAAATTCAGTAATTAAGTTAATTCTGTAAAAGTAGTTATACCATTATAATCTTGTCTGCTGTAGAAAAACAAAAACAAAAAACAATAGAACCCCTCCCAAAGAACAATAGAACATTTAATGGATTTCAGTGTTATAATGGGAATTGTATTGGTTTTAATGTAAACTATAATGGCGTCTATTTGATGGATTCTATTGGTGGGATGTAATATGGCAGATGGCAACCAATAGAATAACAGTAATTCCTATTGGAATAATGCCCAAAACAAACAGGAATTTTGTAATGGTTTAATGGAAGCTATAAGAATTTCTGTGATGGTTTCTATTGTTTTTTTTAAGCAGGGTAACATACTGTGCTGCACATTATTGACAATATTGAACTGAAGCTTGACTTTGCACATTTAAAATCGCAAATCAAATCGCAATTGCAGTATCTGTAAAAAAAAAAAAAAAAAAATCGCATTTAGATATATTCCCCAAATAGGGCAATTTGATCCTTCTAACGTTTCATTAGGCGCGTTTCCATTACAGATTTGCGCAAAACTTTGGCGATATTTTATAAATGTCGATAAAAAAGTATTGCGAAATGACGGCGTTTCCATTAACCAATGCTATGCGACTAAAACGTAACCTTCTCGCGATAAGTCATGGCAACGGAGTTTGGTGGGATTTGATATTCCTTTTTCGCATTGCCTGAAAAACCGCCTCATGCGATATATGGCCGTTTTTGCGAAATTGCCGCGTTTCCATTAGGCGTATTTTCAATTCGCAATTTCAATTTGGCCAATTTGAAGGGTAATGGAAACGCGCCTATTGTTCTTCCCTGTTTCTGTCCGATACCCACTTTTGTGTGGAGTTGCTTTATCAATTAATTTATCACAGCCCTATCTCAATGTGAACACTCAATGTGAACACGGTTTCTCTCCAGTGTGGATCCTCTCGTGTGTTTTCAGATGTGATGACTGC
>NW_015547641.1:152573-163241 GCF_001515605.1 Sinocyclocheilus anshuiensis
TGTAACAATGTAAAGACAATTTCTGTACAAAATGTTGTTCCTTTTGATACAATTTGATCAATTATACATCCCTGAAACTTTTCATGATGAGGTACAATAATCTTCAAAATATAATTTTTTAAACATTATAGACACAAATACCATGTTTATAGAGAGAACTATTAAATGTTTGATCAACCACACAATTATCTAACATACATTTATTGTTTGCTGCTCCATCTATATTATTATTCAACAGCTCCAAAGATTGTTTCTATTACAACAAACTAAATCTAAAACTGCTTGAAACTTTATAACTGTCAGTATTATTAAAGCTTTGTAACCCTAATGTACCACAAAGAGTCATTAAAGATGAATGAAGAATCAACACCAACCTCCTTGTTCCTCTTGTTTTATTCTGCAGGGTTCTGGTTCCTCGTGTTTTATTCTGCAGGGTTCTGGTTCCTCGTGTTTTATTCTCCAGGCTTCTGGTTCCTCCTGTTTTGTTCTCCAGGGTTCTGGTTCCTCGTGTTTTATTCTCCAGGCTTCTGGTTCGTCCTGTTTTATTCTCCAGGTTTCTGGTTCCTCCTGTTTTATTCTGCAGGGTTCTGGTTCCTCTTGTTTTATTCTGCAGGGTTCTGGTTCACTTATGTCCTCCTCACTCTCCTCTTTAACAAACACCATCTTCACAGCAGCAGATCTCATTTCAGCTGATATTCCTGCTTCAAAACTTAGTCACGACTGTGAGGTTGATAATATTACAGGTATTTACTGACCTGATTCAAAAACTGTATTTTTCTATTTACAGAAAGTGCATTTCTAACAGTTTGTATTAAACCAGCATCAAGACAAAACAACAGAGCTCATGGAGAAACTAAGCTTCTTCCTCTTGGGTTTAATGGTGTTTGGTGAGCAATCGTATGTGTTTTAGCGCCACCCGCTGGACTGGAGTGTAAAGCATCAAGAAAATATGGAAAATAATACCTGTAGGCAAAATTACTTAGTGTGTGTACAAGGTGCGCTGTGTTTTCCTTTAAAAAAATACGATCTGCACAAATAGATGAAAAGAACTTAAAATTATAGACTCACATGGTATTTGATCAGCATCAACAGTTTTCGTGAGTGAGGATTAGAAGAGAAAAAAGAGAAATCACACAACATTGCAGCATGTAAATATGGAAATTAAGATCAATGAAAACACGTGATAATGATAAGATGTAGCCTAATTAAAAAAATTATAATAATAAAAGAAAAAAACTAAATCAAAGTATTGGACAGGTTTAGCATGAAAAACAACATCCTTAGGTTATGTGTCCATCTAAATATCTGGGACTTAAGACATATCCGCGGCGGAGCCGGAGCGACTGAGGTGCAATATTATGACTTGTTGTATATACTTTTATAATTGTACTGTACACAATCTATAGTCTTATTTATTGTCTATGGTTATATGTTTGTTTTCTTACACCAGTCAGGTGTAATATATAAAAATACAATGACAATAAAAGTTTTTGATTCAATTCAATTCCATTCCATTAAATTCAGAAGCTTTATTGAGAAATTTAAAACAGAAAGCCCAAAAAGCAAACATTTTCTTAATGCAAATACAATTAGCAGACAATACAAGTTGTTGATAAAATATGTGATGCGATCTAGGAAAACCCACCACATGGTGAAATTTTACCTTTTTTAGTAAACCTGTCAGATTACTAAATCGTGCTCTAGTGCACGTCTGTGTCGTATGATAAATTCTAGTGTTATTAACGATTTTTCAGATATTTCTGTCTTTGAAAACCCTTCATCTTATTTGGACTCAGAGTCGCTGTTTTGTTCTTTTAATTCTTTATGTACAACTATTCTAGATGCTATTGCACCCTTGAAGGTGAGGCATGTAAAATCTAAGGCAGAACTCTGGTTTAATGATAATACACGAGCACTTAGACAAATCTGCAGAAGAGCAGAGCGTAAATGGCAGGCTCCAGGTGTCAAATGAAATGTTAAGGGAGTCCTTGCATACATATCAAAGTGCTGTTAGAGCAGCGAAGGCAAAATATTTCTCTGACATTATTGAGAGAAACTGTCATAGACCTAGAGTATTATTTAATACTATTAACTCTGTTATTAATCCACCTAATGTGATTGGGCCTGATGTTTCAGTGGAAACTTGTGAACATTTTAAGAGATTTTTCATTTCAAAGATTGAAAATATTAGATCTCAAATTCCTCCTGCTGTTATTAATCCATCTGTACATCTATATTGCCCTGTGGTGTTTGATAATTTTGAGGTTCTTAATCTCTGGCACTTGATAATGTTCCATCAAAACTAATCAAACCGGTTTTTGATAGTTGGGCCTAGTGTTTTATCTATTATAAATAGTTGCCTTGTATCAGGGGTAGTTCCGGCTTCTTTTAAACATGCTGTGGTGCAGCCTCTAATTAAAAACATTCATTTGGACTCTACAGTGTATTGCAATTATAGACCTATTTCAAAAATGCCTTTTCTCTCCAAAGTGTTGGACAAAGCAGTTCTCAGTCAGATGCAGTCTTTCTTGAATGTAAATTCTCTCTTTGAAGTATTTCAGTCTGGGTTTAGGTAGCATCACAGTACAGAATATGCGCTTTTAAAGTGCCCCTATTATGGATTTTTGAAAATTACCTTTCATGCAGTGTGAAAAACATTAATTTGGACTCTACAGTTTATTGCAATTATAGACCCGTTTCAAAAATGCCTTTTCTCTCAAAAGTGTTGGAGAAAGCAGTTCTCAGTCAGATGCAATCTTTCTTCAATAGAAATTATGTCTTTGAAGTATTTCAGTCTGGGTTTAGGGAGCATCACAGTACAGAATATGCACTTTTAAAGTGCCCCTATTATGGATTTTTGAAAATGACCTTTCATGCAGTGTGTAACAGCTCTAAGTTAATGAAAACATCCTGCAAAGTTTTAAATCTGAAAGTGCACTGTATAAAGTTATCTCTCAAAATAAAGAGTCGATTCAGAGTTACTAAAACAAGACATTTTTAAAATGAAACTTTAGCCATTTCATGTTGACGTCAACATGAAACATTAGCAGATTTATGTCCGCCCACTTGTTGTCACACTTCTCGGGAGGCAAGGAGCGAGGAAACACGGAGATAACTTCAATTCACAGTCTTTAATGATCACATGGAGAACATAGGAGACACTGGAACACAAGGAATGACGTTCGCGGACCGACAGAAAAACCTGAAAGGACTGGGGCTTTTAAACACTGGGTGATTGGGAAAACACAGGTGCAAGGAATGACTAATTAAAGGGAACACAGCACACCTGGGGAGGGAAAACACAACACAAAGAGTCCAGGGGCGTGACACTTGTTGCGTGTGCAGACCCGGGAAAACTTGATGGGTGTTCCGTTATTGACATGCGCTGCACGCAGTAGACCAATCACAACAGACTGGGTCATCGGACCAATCACCGCATATTAGCGTCACGCAAAGGAGGTGTTTGGAAAAATTCATCGTTGAACGAATCGTTTGGGAGTCGTTGAGCAAATAAGGTAAAAATAAATGCATATTATAAGACAATGAAAATGTTTTTTTAACCTTGCATGCATGTCAACCTGTTGTTGTGGACTCCCAAAACAAAAACAAGAACTTTCCTAACCCATAATCGGGGCACTTTAAAAGTTCTTAATGATGTTTTGTTAACTGTGGACTCTGGTAATGCTGCAGTTCTGGTGTTACTAGACCTTAGTGCAGCATTTGAAACCATAGACCATAAAATTCTTATTGCACAGCTTGAGCGATTGGTGTGGTTTCAAGGTCCTGTTTTAAAATGGTTTAAGTCCTATTTAACAAATAGAAGTTTTTCAGTTGCTTTGGGTGAATTTACATCATCTTAAACTCATCTTACATGTGGGATTTCCCAAGGATCCATTTTGGGTCCTATTTTGTTTTCATTATATGTGCTTCCAATTGGGTCTATTTAAAAAAAAAAAAACAGCATATCATTTCACTGTTACGCTGATGACACACAAATATATATGCCAGTAAAGAAGGAAAGTAGCTCACTAGGGCCTCTTTTTGCTTGTTTGAATGACCTGAAGACTTGGTTGGATGAGAATTTTTTTTGCATATGAATGAATCTAAAACAGAGATTATTGTGTTTGGTCCCCTAAATTTGATTTAGGCCCTTTATCTATTCATGGCAAATCCATGGTAAAAAAATGTATGGGTTCTTTTTGATGAGTCCTTCAAATTTGACAAACAGATCAATGCTGTTGTCAGATAAGGCTTTTTTCAATTAAGAACACTGACAAAGGTCAAGCCATTTTTGTCATTTTATGATTTCAAGAAAGTGATGCATGCATTTGTGTCTTCACGTCTGGACTATTATAATTCCCTGTATGTGGGGATTAGTCAGTCCACTTTGTCTCGATTGCAAATTGTCAAGAATGCTGCTGCAAGACTGCTGACAGGCTCTCAGAAACGTGACCATTACCATTACCCCTATTATTTCTTCTCTACATTGGCTGCCAGTCCTTTATATGATTGATTTTAAGATTTTGTTGTTTGTTTTTAAATCTTTAAATGGCCTTGCACCACCATATCTTTCAGATTTATTACAATCATACTCACCATCCAGATCACTTAGGTCCACTGACCAGAAACTTTTGACTGTCCCTAGGGCGAAATGTAAATTACGGGGCGATTGTGCTTTTTCAGTGATGGCTCCGAGCAGGGCTGGACTGGGACAAAAAATCGGCCCTGGCATTTTTTTGGTCCAGGCGGCCCATCACCACTTCAATATATATATATATATACACTATACCAGTCAAAAGTTTTTGAACAGTAAGATTTTTAATGTTTTTTAAAGATTTCTCTTCTGCTCACCAAGCCTGCATTTATTTGATCCAAAATACAGCAAAAGCAGTAATATAGTGAAATATTTTTACTATTTAAAATAACTGTTTCTATTTGAATATATTTTAAAATTAAATTTATTCCTGCGATTTCAAAGCTGAATTTTTAGCATCATTACTCCAGTCACATGATCCTTCAGAAATCATTAAAATATTCTGATTTGCTGCTCAAAAAACATTTATTATTATTATTATGTTGAAAACAGCCGAGTAGAAATTTTCAGGTTTTGATTAATAGAAAGTTCAGAAGAACAGCATTTATCTGAAATATAATTTTTTTTGTAACATTATAAATGTCTTTATCGTCACTTTTGATCAATTTAAAGCATCCTTGCTAAATAAAAGTATTAATTTCTATAATTTCCCAATAAAAAAATATTTTTTTTTTTTTTTTTTTTTTTTTTTTTTTTTGCTGTTTGCACGTTTAAAAGCTGTACAGCACTTTGGTAAATTAACTGTTGTTTTAAATGGTGCTTTACAAATAAATTACCTTGCCTTGCCTTTTTTAAGTTTTACCACATGAAAGCCGGGTTCAAGCCCTTTCCAAAACTGTTTTTATTTTGTCCATAGCTTGAATATAACAAAAATTATGGCTATCTGAAGTTGGCTGATAGCTATGATTTTTCAGGAATGGAATTTTGAGAAAAACAGGTTTAAAGTGAGGCAATGAAAATAGAAGCACAACAGTCAAGTATCACAAGTAAAAGTCACTTTACTGTGGTAAAAGACATTTTAGTCACTGTACATGATGTAAAAGATACAAAATGTCCCCAAGGACAACAGAACACTTACGAACATTTGAACATTAAGTTTATATTCATAAAACATCACCGATTACAGCGTGCAGGCTCTCCAATTCTTCTCCTGGTCTACTCTGGACTTATTGATGGACTTAATACATAACTAGACACAGATTGGGGTTGTAACTTGTACTTTTGTGTTCTAAACTTGTAGTTTTAGTTCATGCTGTCACCATTTGAACTAAATGAAAGTAATGCATAGCGATATGAAAATAGCCCTTTAGAACGAGAGCTGTCTGTCAGGAGTGCTATACCTCATCATTACACAAACAGACTAACGTTACCCTGTTTTCCGTTGTTTATCATGATGGGCATAGTCTCTGAACTTTTGATCACCCCTTGTATGTTTAGATAGCACGAATAGTGTACCTTGTAGTTTACATTTAGAAAAGCGAGCACAGCGCAACTGTTCGCGCACCTGTGCATACAGAATAACAGACTGTCATCGGACTCCTCCTCTTTAGTAACTTCATAATCCGATCCTTCATCTCTGGATGTGAAATAGTCCATTATAACATCGTTTAGGGCAGTGACATCACCAAGATTGAGATGAGCAAGATCGTTTAAGTGAGCAGCTACTTCAGACTGCATTGTTCTCTTGCACTTCGCCATCTCACGATATAAAAAAATAAATAAATAAACTTTGCGTGCCGTAGTTTACACGACTGGCGGTAAATGTGCATTGATACACCTTTATTATATATGTTACATGGTTTATTTTGATAGGTTAACTGTTTTTGTGGTGTTAAGAGAAAGCACCTCAGCAGCGTGTTCTTAACATGAGCGAAAGACACAGTCTTTTCTGCTTGCTGCAATAAATCACTATCTAATCTCTTAGCTAGTGCTCGCCATAATGATATGAATAGAGATCGCTCTTACCACAGAAATGCACGCTTCAAACAAAACAGTCAATGAAGACGAAGAAGAGAATGATGTGTAGCTCCCGGCGCCTATTTATACTATAGTCGCACCGGTAGTGACGTCATGGCTGTCGCCGGCCAACGAGTTGGTGTTTTTTCAATGTATGCTTCAGACACGGGTCACGACGAGGCGTTCCCCATAGCGACCCCTAGAGGACGCAGTTCGAAGTTCCCATGAAAGGGAACCAGTATATCTGTGTGAACACCTATAAGGTTTTCCTCCAGTGTGAATCCTCTCATGCCGTTTTAAACAGTTTGCTGAAGTAAAAGTCTTTCCACACAAATAACATGAATGTGGCTTCTCCTTTGTATAAACTCTCAGGTGTGTTCTCAGGTATGAAGCTCTCAAAAATGTTTTGCCGCACTGATCACATGCGTACAGCTTCTCTTCAGTGTGAATCCTCTCATGTGTTTTAAGGTCTCCTGACCGACTGAATTTCTTGTCACATTGTGAACACTTGTACGGTTTTTCTCCAGCGTGGATGTTAATGTGATCCGTAAGTTTTGATGATTGTGTGAAACTCTTCCCGCACTTATCACAAGTGAACAGTTTCTCTCCAGTATGAACTCTTATGTGAAGCACAAGATGATGTTTGAATGTGAAACTCTTTCCACACTGAGTGCAGGTGAAAGATTTCTTGGCTGTTCTTTTCATTAAATCTTTCTGTTTGGTTTGAGACCAACTCAAAGTTTTTTCTCCAGTTTTAGCATAATTTTTCTGCTCAACTTCACTCAATTCTTCATTCTCCTCGTTTTCTTCAATCAACTCTAAAATAAAAGTTAAAAAATGGTTAATTTCTAGTAACTCTTAGAAAGCAGATAAATGTGGACATAAAAATGATCCCTGATGTAAATGAGATAATTGTTATACAAAATTTTGGTAATTCTGATGAATTTTTATAAATTATACGTCCCTGGAATTTTTCCATGAATGAGGTACATTGATCTTAAAATTATTATTTTTTAAAACATTATAGGCAAAAATTCATATTTCTATAGGAAGAACTATTAAATATGTTTGATCCACTACACAAATGATCAGACATAACGTTATTGATAACGAACTCGAAGATGGCGCCGACGCTGATGGCTGCCTCCGTGGCGTGCTCCGCAGTTGTTTTTATGTTTTTGTTAGTTTGTCCTGTCTTTAGTTATATCCCTGCAATCAGTTTCACCAGAGACAAATTGCTGGACATTCGGCAGTACACACCACCCGATATTTCACCGGTTTTCGACTATTCTGATGTTTTGCTGGACATTGTAGTCGGGGGAGCTGCGGCGCTGATCAAGCGCTTCAGGACACGCAGACGGGGCAAGCGAGCCGGCGCGCTCGTGAAGCTCAGGCAGCGCGGATTCAGAACGCCCTTGCCTAGCATCCATCTGGCGAAACTCCTCTCTCTACCCAACAAAACGGATGAGCTCCTTCTGCTCTCGCGGACAAATAAGGATTTTTCAAACTCTGCTGCTCTGTGCTTCACGGAATCCTGGCTGAAAGACGCCATTCCGGACAACGCGTTGAGTCTGCCGGGCTTTCAGCTGTTCAGAGCGGACCGCGACGCAGTGCCCATTTCATAGAAAGTGTCCCTTAAAAGGCTCCAGACTAACATTTGTTAGCAGTGGCACCAGACCCAGTAACTTCTACAGATGGTGGCGCCAGAAGCAGGTTTGTTTTGCATTAAAAAGTGTAGTTACTAATAATATTACACATTTATTTCTTGGTAATGCACATTTGACAGTAAAGCACTGAGCTTGAGTTGGGAATCATACAAAATGTACTTTTATGAACAACATTAACGTGCAAATTCTCATTTTTAAATAGAAAATTAATATTCTGCTCTTATTAAATGTACCATCAGTGGCAGATTTGGGCCTTCTTGCCAGGGACAGCGCAGGACGCCTGCACCTGCATGAATGAATGAATGAATGAATGAAATTCGCGATTGGGTTTTTACCGCTCATTTGTGCTCAATATCATGTCAGTGTTTAGGTCAATTAACCTGATCAGGACTTGGAGCACTTCTCTCTCACTCAGACGCATAGCAACTAAAGTAGCCTAATGTTTAGCCTACAATAACTACACATAACAAAGCCGTCTTTTTAGGAAAGTACCTAGGTGTCATGTCTTAAAATATTTTAAAGGGGTCATATGATGCTTTTTTAAAGATCATTATTTTGTGTATTTGGTGTAACAGAATATGTTGACATGCTTTAATGTTCAAAAAACACATTATTTTTCAAATACTGTACATTATTGTAGGTCCTCCTAAGTCCCTCCTTCCGACAAGCGCAGTCTGCTCTGATTGGCCAGCTGACCCAGTGCATTGTGATTGGCCGAACACCGCAAGCACTCGTCGGAAATGTAACGCCCCTTACCATAATCGCGACTTGAAATCGCATCATATGACCCCTTTAATACGACTGAATTTGTATTTAATGTGATCATAATTCAATAAAACATTGTAAGTTACGCTTTAATTTCAACAGTTATTGAAACAGCGAATAAAAGCGAGCACATGCTTAAATTATCAAAGAACATGACAGACTTTAGTCTAGTGCGCATTAAGCACTCTCAAAAAACTCCCATTATAATCACTGAAGCTGCCTACTGTCACACCTGTTAGACTGTCTGTGTGTGTTTTCTTCCCCCACGTGCTCCATGTTATGTTTATGTCCTGATTTGGTCTTCCTGTTCCCTGATTAGGTTCATTTTCCCCAGGTGTTTCCTATGTTTATTATGTCTTTGATTCCAGGTGTTCCCCATTTAGTTCAGAGTACTTAAGCCCTGTGTTTTTCCTTGTTTCCTTGTCCGGTATTGAATGTCGTTGATCCTTTCCCTACGTGTGTGTTCCTGCCTGTTAGTATTAATAAAGACCATTGATATAACTCTCTTTCGTCTCCACGCTCCTTCGTCTCCTCATCTTCAGCGCAGTAGGCTAAGCGTGACAGAATACCTGACCAAACAACAATGAAGCTAAGCGCTTCTCCCGTGTTTTTGTTTTCGTTGCAATAATATAGATGAAGCATCAAATAATAAGGCAGGGCTCCAGACTGCGACCATTTTTTCTGCCGCGAGTCCTGTGACTAAATTTTTTCAGCACTGGTGTGACCACTGCATTTCCCAACTCATAAGCACTGCCATTTCTATTGCACTTGAGAAACTTCAAACGGCAAACGAAACAAAAGTGTAACAAAACAGCGCTACTCGTTTGAGCTGCACTGTTAGACATGTCTGTAATTTCTACAGTTATTTACTGTATATCACCCAGTATAATACTGCAAATTCGCTTTACAGTAAATAACTGTAATACCCTTTGCATCATGGGAATTTTCTGTGACGTCAAACCCCACATACAGTGACTTATTGTATTTTTTAAAATTGCTGTATACTGTATTTGCCATAACGGCCTCTTTGGCACCATTGAAGCTGCTTTATTTTCCTCATTTCTCACATTTGGATTGACAAGATTTGATTTACACCGTGTCTACAACGCCACAACAGCTTGGGACTGACTACACTGTATGTTACATCGCTTGTAATGATTGGAAAATCTGTTTGTCCTTCGTGTCAGAAACAGCACAAGCGCGTGGAGTACATCTGTATGTCAGAAATATACCGGGGCATCACTTTACTGTCCGCATCCACTGTAGATAGTATAATGGGTTCTACATTGTCTTTTGTCGAGTCGCGCCGCGCCACTCGCGTCCGAGGAAGACACGGAACCAGAGGGGCAGCACCGCGGGTTTTGCCCAGGGATGAACCCGCGAGAGTGGAAGAGTTCCGGAGAACATCTGCGGTGTGTCGATACACCTCACGAGAGAATAAGACCAGTAAGCAAGGTAAAATAATATATGTACGTTTGTCTGTGTTTGTCAACATTTTTGCACACCAGTTTAGTAACATTTACCCGTCAACATAGCGGTAACAAACTTTACTATGGTAAACTGCGCTGTCGTTTCAAACGACTTTCGTCAGCTTATTGAATTACCGAATTAAAATTACTTTTAACGAGCAACGCTTATCTTGTATTAACATTGTAACTAATGTGAAATTTTGTTCAGGTGTTAGTA
>NW_015547641.1:163575-164390 GCF_001515605.1 Sinocyclocheilus anshuiensis
TCTGTTGTGTGTGTGTGTGTGTGTGTGTGTCAAATCAAATCAAATCTCTTTATTGTCACACATCGTGTAAGTTACACAAGTGTAATGGTGAAATTCTTGGGTACAAGACTGTTCCATGGCAGTACAAGCAACAAGATATGAAAAATTACAGTATACATAAATAACAATATACACATTTTATACAATATACAATTTTTTCACAATATACAATAGACAATTGTACACAATATAGACATTTCCATAATATATACATAGTACATAGTATACTCAAGAGACTTACAAATGTATAGCTTTTATATATGACTTACAGTGATGTATACTGTAGTGTTTTATATTGAAGTTCAGTGCAGTAGTTTGTTAGTGCAGAAGAGAAGATGGAGGTGCATGTGTTCTATGCTATGCAGTGCAAGACATGCTACAGTGCTGTCAGAGTCAGTGTGCTGGTGTGTAGATGGAATCCTGTGTGAGTGGTAGGGGTAGGTGTGTGATTATCGTTTTGCTATCTGGTTCGAGTCCTGATGCTGCGGTATCGTCTGACTGATGTGTCAGCAATTATTGACAGTGAATCTGGATAAGAAATTGAATAGGTCTAAGTGTAAGCTTTCATTAGAGCCCAAAATTATAACTGTACATTAAAGCATTCAAGAATTGCAGCATTTTATGTGTCGTTGGTTACA
This sequence comes from Sinocyclocheilus anshuiensis, assembly GCF_001515605.1. Lineage (NCBI taxonomy): Eukaryota > Metazoa > Chordata > Actinopteri > Cypriniformes > Cyprinidae > Sinocyclocheilus > Sinocyclocheilus anshuiensis. Next base: position 164,253 of record NW_015547641.1, read on the forward strand.
AAGGGTCAGTTGGAGTCTCCAAGTGGCCTTTTTTTGGGAAGTGCCTAGACATAAATTTAGATAAACATGTGTAAAACACTCATTTTCTAAGATATTGTTATCAAATTTGACATTTGGCTTTGTAAGGCTTCATTCTGT
>NW_015547641.1:164461-179904 GCF_001515605.1 Sinocyclocheilus anshuiensis
GGGTCATTTGGAGTCTCCAAGTGGCTTTTTTTGGGAAGCGCCTAGACATAAATTTAGATAAACATGTGTAAAACACTCATTTTCTAAGGTATTGTTATCAAATTTGAAACATTTTGCTTGGTAAGACTTTATTCTGTGATCCAAATGTATTTTCCAGCTAATAGCTCCCAGCTATAGTCATCTGCAGGCATCTGTTTACAAATAAAAATGTAGGCGGATTTTTTATTTTATTTTTCAGTGTGTTCAAAGTTCTATTACTCAATACCAATAAGACTTACAGTGATTCTGATCCTGTTGAGGAACACACCTCAGAGTGTCACCTTTCAAAAGAGACCAAAACCATGTATGTACTCCAAATGGTTCAAGAACAGCATGCAATTTACTTTGGGTATGCCTTTTTTAGGCGTTTTAGGCTAATTTTACGGGAACACTAAAGGGTTAAAGGTTATTAATGATGTTTTGCTAACCGTGGACTCTGGTAATGCTGCAGTTCTGGTGTTACTTGACCTTAGTGCAGCATTTGAAACCATAGACCGTAAAATTCTTATTGGACAACTTGAGCGATTGGTAGGGTTTCAAGGTGCTGTTTTAAAATGGTTTAAGTCCTATTTAACAAATAGAAGATTTTCAGTTGCCTTGGGTGAATTTACACCATCTTCGGCTCCTCTTACATGTGGGATTCCCCAAGGATCCATTTTGGGTCCTATTTTGTTTTCATTATATATGCTTCCAATTGGGTCTACTTTTAAAAAAACACAGCATATCATTTCACTGTTACGCTGATGACACACAAATATATATGCTAGTAAAGAAGGAAAGTAGCTCACTAGGGCCTCTTCTTGCTTATCTGAATGACCTGAAAACTTGGTTGGATTATATATTTTTTTGCATATGAATGAATCTAAAATAGAGATTATTTTGTTTGCACCCCCAAATACATATGGGTCCCCTAAGTTTGATTTAGGCCCTTTATCTATTCATTGCAAATCTATGGTTAAAAAATGTAAGGGTACTTTTTGATGAGTCGTTAAAATTTGACAAACAGATCAATGCTGTTGTCAGATCAGGCTTTTTTCAATTAAGAATACTGACAAAGATCAAGCCATTTTTGTCTTTTTATGATTTCGAGAGAGTGATGCATGCATTTGTGTCTTAATGTCTGGACTATTGTAATTCCCTGTATGTGGGGATTAGTCAATCCACTTTGTCTCGATTACAAATTGTCCAGAATGCTGCTGCAGGACTGCTGACAGGCTCTCGGAAACGGGACCATTACCCATTACCCCTATTTTCTCTACATTGGCTGCCAGTCCGTTATTGATTTTAAGATTTTGTTGTTTGTTTTAAAATTTTTAAATGGCCCTGCACCACCATAACTTTCAGATTTATTATAATCATACTCACCATCTAGATCACTTAGGTCCGCTGACCAGAAACTTTTGACTGTCCCTAGTGCAAAACGTAAATTACGGGGTGATCGTGCATTTTTAGTGATGGCTCCGAGACTCTGGAACAGTTTGCCGTTAAATATTAGAACAGCCTCTACACTGGGGTCTTTCAAATCTCTTTTGAAAACTCATCTTTTTTCACTGGCTTTTTTGTAGGTTTTTATTTAGTGATATTTTGTCATTTAATGTTGTGTGGTCAGATGTCTCTATGCTGTATAATATTGGTGTGTAATGTATGGTTTTTTGCTGTTTGCACGTTTAAAAGCTGTACAGCACATTGGTCAACTAACTGTTGTTTTTAATGGTGCTTTACAAATAAACTGCCTTTTTTAGGTTTTGATACCATATGAAAGCCGGGTTCAAACCCTTTCCAAAACTGTTTTTATTTTGTCCATAGCTTGAATGTAACAAAATGGCTATTTTGTTACATTCAGTTATGGCTATCTGAAGTTGGCTGATAGCTATGATTTTTTAGGAAAGGAATTTTGAGAAAAACAGTTTTAAAGTGAGGCAATGAAAATAGTATCGAAAAAGTATCACAATTAAAAGTCACTTTACTGTGGTAAAAGACTTATTTTAGTCACTATACATGATGTAAAAGATACAAAATGTCCCCAAGGACAACAGAACACTTACAAACATTTGAACATTAAGTTTATATATGTTCATAAAACATCACAGATTACAGCTTGTAGGCTCTCCAATTCTTCTCCTGGTCTACTCTGGACTTATTGCTGGACTTAATACATAACTAGACACAGATTGGGGTTGTAATTTGTACTTTTGTGTTCTAAACTTGTAGTTTTAGTTCATGCTGTCACCATTTGAACTAAATGAAAGTAATGCATAGCGATATGAAAATGGCCCTTTAGAACGAGAGCTGTCTGTCAGGAGTGCTATACTTCATCATTACACAAACAGACTAACGTTACCCTGTTTTCCGTTGTTTATCATGATGGGCATAGTCTGAACTTTTGATCAGCCCTTGCATGTTTAGATAGCACGAATATTGTACCTTGTAGTTTACATTTAGAAAAGCGAGCACAGCGCAACTGTTCGCGCACCTGTGCATACAGAATAACAGACTGTCATCGGACTCCTCCTCTTTAGTAACTTCATAATCCGATCCTTCATCTCTGGATGTGAAATAGTCCATTATAACATTGTTTAGGGCAGTGACATCACCAAGATTGAGCAGATTAAGATTTCGCACGCGAGTTTAAAATATTCTAGCTGAGCCCCCAGCATGAGTTTTTTTAGGCAACCGTTATTTTAGAATGTATCGCTTTACTGTTTCCATGGAGACACGTCATGTTTGTCACAATAGCGCTGTATGACACATGAATCGCTTTTATTTCGTTTTTCCCTTTTCAAAATATTCACAAACGTGTTCACTTTATTATGAAATATCTGATATTCCCATTCTCAAATACGTGTAAGTCAGGGCCGTCCTTAGTGGGGTGCAACTGGTGCGGTCGCACCAGGCCCAGTGCTTGAAGGGGCCCCGCGCGAACGGAAGCGATCACGAATGGACCGAGGGGGGCCCCGCTACCTACCTCGCACCGGGCCCCGCGTCAGCTAAGGACGGCCCTGGTGTAAGTAGATGTATTTGGTAGTTTAAACACCTTTATAATGTCCATGTTAGTTGATCTATAACGGGTGATGGGCGCCACCATGTTAGTTCGCACTGAATGCGCTGTGGGATTAACTGTGGGATTAACAACACGTAAATTCACCCTCTCCTTCCGAGAAGACATTAAAGTACATTTCCATTGAACTGGGAGAAGAGTAGACTAAACTTTATAGTTACCTACACAATGTATATGATATCAATAAAACATGTCATCAGATTATAATTGAATGGATTATTACCGCTTCCATTGACATCAGTGTGTATTTTACAAACTATAAATGTATTGTTTTGCTAGTACTTATGTGTACTTATGTGTATTTAGATGTCTGAAACCTAAAATAAGCACACTGAATAGAAGCGTTCAGCGTGTCCGTCTCTTGCTCAGCGCCAGGAAAAGCGTGAAAGCAGTTGATCACGTGACGCACTGAACGTTCTAATCACACTGGTGTGATCGTACGCTCCAAGGACCAGCCTAGAGTGATCACACTGGTGTGATCGTACGCGTTAACGGGTTAAATCTACAATCTGGCAGATTTGGGCCATCTTGCCAGGGACAGCACAGGACGCCTGCACATGAATGAATGAATGAATTAATTAATTAATGAAGGGAAATGCGCGATTGGGTTTTTACCGCTCATTTGTGCTCAATATCATGTCAGTGTGTAGGTCAATTAACCTGATCGGGACTTGGAGCACCTCTCTCGCTCAGACGCATAGCAACTACAGGTTAAGACTAGCCTAATATTCAGCCTACAATAACTACGCACATAACAAAGCCGTCTTTTTAGGAAAGTACCTGGGTGTCATGTCATATTTTTTAATACAACATATTTAAATACGACTGAATTTGTATTTAATGTGACCTCAATTCAATAACACATTGTAAGTTATGCTTTAATTTCAACAGTTATTGAAAAGTTGAAATGTTTATATGATCAAAGAACATGACAGACTTTAGTGTGCATTAAGCACTCTCAAAAAACTCCTATTATAATCAGCTGTCTACACTGTATGATGAATGAATCTATTACTTACATTGCACGTACATCTGCACTTTTTTGTTTATGATGAGTAAATTTGCCACGAGAGTGCAGAATGCAGCCGGCGAGCGAAGCACTGAGCAAAAATCTGATGTTTCAGTGATGACTAATCTGAACTCCTCTGATTGGCTACATAATCTCAACAGAATCATGTGTGATTGGTTATAATGCGCAATGCTGTAAAAATGCTGTAAAAAACCAAATATGAAGCAGCATGCACAGATCTAATGGTGCAACTGACACTTTTCATTTAATGTTCACTTTATTATACATAACAAAAGGAAAAAAAAAAGTGGGGAGATGTGCAAAAGATTACTCATCTCACTAAAATAGGCTAATATTATCACTTATGTTATGCTATTTTGCTTGCCCATTATTACACATAGTAAAACAAAATAATTTTTTTGTCCAAATTCAAAATGAAAAAAGTGCATTTTTTATGGCTTTTTTTTTTTTTCAATTTATTTGGCTGAATTTGTCAATTTATGTAAAACAAATTTCATTTAGAGGTGGCAGAAGGGTTCGCACACAAGCTAGAACTGCCACTGTGTGCCATTATTCTTCTGTATTATACAGAACTGACCGACAACTTCAGTGATTAAGAAACACTCTTGTGTGATTCAGTTGCAAAATAAAGTTTGTGTTTTTCAAGGCATTTTGTGACTTTTCTTAAATCATAAACAAAGTGCAAAACATTGACAAAATTTGATTTCTTGATGATTTGATATTTTATAATAGCGAATTAATTTCAAAATATAAAGCAAAAAGTAAAAATAAAAGACTAATAAGCTGCCATCTGCTGTTGTAGTGGTGATTTGATGTCTTTTTTTTATTTTTATTTTAAATAATTGTTTGTTTACCACAAAATGTATTTGGTTATGCCATTAAAAATAACATTTAAATAGGATAATTTTTAGAGCTATAAAGTGCTGTAAATAGTTGTGTTGTCACTGAAAAGTGCATGAATTTCTCTCTGAAAAGGTTGTACAAACCCTGAAATTAATGAGGTAATAACATTTGACTATTTCTGCCACAACACTATGGTATCCTGTAGTTAGTGTTACTTCTGGTTTTCTACATCAGCGCTGTTTGATCTGTTTATAACAGATAATTCTGTGCAGGATTCAAACGCTTCTCACTGGATCTCGCAGCAGTGTGCAGTAAAAGTGTCGCAAGATCAACATTGGTTCTGTTCTGAGCTCTGATCAGTTTGCACACGTTTGTGCTGTGCTCAGTTATTGGTCCGAGCTGATAAGCACACTGTTAGACATTTCAAAGGCTTTTTACACTGTTGCCAGTAAATTACTGTAAAAAAGCCAATTAATCAGTATACTACTGTAATTAATTCATTTTAACATATTTAATTAGATTTTATATTTTTTTATATAGAATTCATTTAATTTTTACCCTACATAGGTACTACTGGCATTCAATTAAAACAGACACAATAATTGCAAAATATCAAATTCTTTATTTAAAACATTGCATGTATAACACTTATAAATACAGTCTTCCAATACTGGAACAGTGCATCTTCATTTCTCCTGTCTTAGGACATTTTGCAGTGCATTATGTTGTATCATCTGGATTTATCCTAACAAAGAATCTTTAGGCAACAGAAACATAATGGGGAAAAAAGATAAGCAGCCAAAGAATACATAGCCATCTGCAAAACCCAGGTGCTGCTCCAAAACGTGGCCACCACCTTTGCTCACCATCCACTTTGTTAGTGACAGAAATGTCTTCTCTGAAAAACAAGTAGAAATGGCACACTTTTAAAAGGCAAACCCCATATAGAATACATAGTCTTTCTTGATACTTCGTTGCAGTTGCCTTTAAAACACAAATACAAAAAAATGCAGTAAATCTTGAATTCCATTAAAAATAATAAAGCACTTACTTGTTGAGGGCGGCGTCTCCTCCATTCAAACCCATATCCTCTCATCTGCTTCAATGGATGAAACTTCGCTCTCTCCATCAAAAAACACTTTTATTGTCCAGCCAATTTTGTTGTTATACATTGTTTAATAACTTCTTAGAACAAACGGGTTGTTTTTCGCGTTCTTTTTGATAGTTTTTGACCTCTAACCACCTCTTCCCCGTTATCTCTCATAGGGCGCTCTTTACGCACAGACGCACCAGTCTCTGTAATCCTTTACGCACGGACTCTGCGCACGATATATCAAACTCGCCCACTTAAATCACATATTATTCTGTTCAGAAGTTCATTGGCTATCAGAAACGACAGTCATTTGCAAACTCTGATGCAATTGGATCGGTCTACTGTCGATCAAAGAGAGGCGGCCTCATCCTACATTCTTGTCACCTCAAAGATGCAGCTATTGGTTCAAATAAGGTGTCAATCAAAAGGGCAGAGGTCACCGGCCATTTTGACATAGATTATTCCGTGTTGTTTACATGCAAACACAAGCTATACTTCAGAATGCGCAGAGGATTTGAGCGCTCTGTCGGCTAATCTGAAATGATACTACTACACTCCGTGGATGTTTATCAACATATAAATGTGTTATGGACTAAATATTTCACTGAATTGGATAGTCTGGACCCTTTACAGTGTAACTACACCATTTTTGTTGGAATGTAATGAACTAGTGGACTAACAAGAGGCTTCATAGGTGAGTTCCTTCAGTTTTGTTATTGTTTATTTGGTTGTTGTTGGTCTGACAAAGACACTGATTGTACCTGCTGTGTTGATTGTATCTTAAAATGCATGCAAGGTCAAAAAAACATTTTCATTGTCTTAAATATGCATTTATTTTTACCATATTTGCTCAACGACTCCCAAACGATTCGTTCAGTGATTTATTTTTCCAAACCCCTCCTTTGCGTGACGCTAATCTGCAGTGATTGGTCTGATGACCCAGTCTGTTGTGATTGGTCTACTGCGTGCAGCACATGTGAGAAATGGAATGCCCATCAAGTTTTCTCGGGTCTGCGCACGCAACAAGAGGGCGGGCATAAATATGCAAATGTTTCATGTTGACGTCAACATGAAACGGCTAAAGATTCATTTGAAAAACGACTCGTTTCAGTGACTCCGAGTTGACTCTTTCTTTTGAGAGATAAATTTATACACAGTGCACTTTCAGGTTTAAAACTTTGCAGGATGTTTTCATTCACTTAGAGCTGTGTTACATACTGCATGAAATGTAATTTTCAAAAATCCATAATAGGGGCACTTTAAATGCAAATGAGCTGCTGCTCCCCACCCTCTTTTGCAGAATAGGGTTGTGCCTTTACAGCTCCTACCTCAGAAACTCTGCTAAAAACATCTGTTTGGTTTTGATTATCATGTCTATCATGCTGAAACCATGTGTTTTAATGCCATATCAGTCTAAACTTCTGATATACAATTTTCTAAGTGCACACATCCATAGCACGCACACAAAGTGTGGCTGTCACACGGCATGTGAGTACTAAACTAAGTTCTTTTCATGTTGTGTTACACACTGCATGAAAGATAATTTTCAAAAATCCATCATTGGGGCACTTTAAAAGCTGAGATTCTGTACTGTGATGCTCCCTAAACCCAGACTTAAATACTTAAAAGAGAACTGCTTTCTCCAACACTTTTGAGAGAAAAGGCATTTTTGAAATAGGTCTATAACTGCAATACACTGTAGAGTCCAAATTAATGTTTTTAATTAGAGGCTGCACCACAGCATGTTTAACCCTCATGTGGTGTTCGGGTCCTTTTTGCCCCAAGAAAATGTTATTTTTCCCGAAAATACTAGTTAATGTTATCGCATTGGACTGAAATTTAGTGACTTTGTTCACAAAGGGTATAACTACTTCTAAAAAAAAAATTGATAATTTTCATACTTTTTTGGGTGAGATTTTTCACCTTGTGGTGTTCCTGTGCAAAAATGACCCGGCCTCAAAATGACCCGGCCATTTAGACTGGTTTTGTATTTATATTTGCATCTGATTAATTGTAGGCCTCATTTATCTGAGAGTAGGCACCTCATTTTTTGAGTGAAAAAAAGCATTATTTATGAATAATTTTCACAATATTAAATAAAAACTGAAGAAAATTTGCACTGTTTATCACACTAGTGTACTTTATTTGTTTAATCCGGGAGTTTGCTTTTAAATGCTTTTATTTTGTATAAAATGACACAAAGTCACAAATTAAGATATTTTTGATGAATTCTGAGAGCTCTTTGACCCTCTACGAGAATACATTTTGTACGCAAAGAAAACAAATAACGACTTTATTCAACAATTTGTCTGCTCCACGTCACCCTGGTGCCATTTTGGAGAATATCCACTGAACGCAAACTGCATATGCTACTCTGTGTCAGCTGTGTCACGCGGTTACATTGTTTTCATTAAAATCAAAGCGTAAACAACGTAGACATCGTATCCGCGTGACGCAGCTGACACAGAATAGCATACGCTGTTTACGTTCAGTGGATACTCTCCAAAATGGCACCAATGGTAACAATTTTATTAAAATTGTTGAATAAAGTCGTTATTTTTGTTTTCTTTTGCGCACAAAAAGTATTCTCGAAGCTTCGTAAAATTACGGTTGAACCCCTGATGTCACGGATTATTTTACCGATCTCCTTCCTACGTCTCTGGACCTTGATCGTAGTAATAACATTGCTGTCTATGGGAGGGTCAAAGAGCTCTCAGAATTCATAAAAAATATCTTAATTTGTGTTCCGAAGATGAACGGAGGTCTTACGGATTTGGAATGACATGAGGGTGAGTAATTAATGATTTTTGGGTGAAGTAACCCTTTAATGTGTTCTTTCTCGTATGCCACAATGTTCAGATTTGACAGGGAACAGCAAAAGTGTCACTTTTTGCCCCTTTACAGAAAATAAAAGCATTTCAAAATAAAGGTCCTTTTTTGTAATCTTTCCCATTCACTCTGAATGGCCAGTCATTTTTGACCGGGAACACCACAAGTGTGACTTTGTGCCATTTTGTATTTTGAGGCCGGGTCATTTTTGACCGGGAACACCACAAGTGTAGGGTTTGGAACAACCCCTCATACAAGGCAAATATTTATAATAGATAAAACACTAGGCCCAACTATAAAAAACCTGTTTGATTAGTTTTGAGGAACATTATCAAGTGGGGAGTCTGTTGGCTTTTAACTGTTCTACTATTTTTGCCAAGCCAGAGATTAAATTATCAAACACCACAGGGCAATATAGATGTACAGATGGATTAATAACAGCAGGAGGAATTTGAGATCTAATATTTTCAATCTTTGAAATTAAAAATCTCTTAAAATGTTCACAAGTTTCCACTGAAACATCAGGCCCAATCACATTAGGTGGATTAATAACAGAGTTAATAGTATTAAATAATACTCTAGGTCTATGACAGTTTCTCTCAATAATGTCAGAGAAATATTTTGCCTTCGCTGCTTTAACAGCACTTTGATATGTATGCAAGGACTCCCTTAACATTTCATTTGACACCTGGAGCCTGCCATTTACGCTCTGCTCTTCTGCAGATTTGTCTAAGTGCTCGTGTATTATCATTAAACCAGGGTTCTGCCTTAGATTTTACATGCCTCACCTTCAAGGGTGCAATAGCATCTAGAATAGTTGTACATACAGAATTAAAAGAACAAAACAGCGACTCTGAGTCCAAATAAGATGATGGGGTTTCAAAGGCAGAAACATTATGTTTATTCACAAATGCCACAGAAAAATCATTAATAACGCTAGAATTTATCATACGACACAGACGTGCACTAGAGCGTGATTTAGTAATCTGACAGGTTTACTAAAAAGGTAAAATTTCACCATGTGGTGGGTTTTCCTAGATCGCATCACATATTTTATCAACAACTTTTATTGTCTGCTAATTGTATTTGCATTAAGAAAATGTTTGCTTTTTGGGCTTTCTGTTTTAAATTTCTCAATAAAGCTTCTGAATTGAATTGAATTGAATTGAAAGCCTTTATTGTCATTGTATTTTTCTGCACACAATGAAATTAAGAGCACTGCTCCTGACTGGTGTAAGAAAACAAACATATAACCACAGACAATAAATAAGACTATAGACTATGTGCAGTACAATTATAAAAGTATATACAACAAGTCATAATATTGCACATTGAGTAATCTGAGTAAAGTGAGCATTGGCAGTACTGCACATTGACCTCTACATTGATATGAAACAGTAAGTATATACAAAAATTACAAACTGAAATGGGTTAAGTGGCATTAGTGACAAGTATCCACTTAGTACTGGTATTTCTGACACTTACGAGGCAAAGGGTTAAGAACGCTTATGCTTACCGTTCTTCTAAAAACAATAACTAGAAGTTGTTCTGACTCCTGCAGCTTTCTTTCCCTCTCTTAAGGTTGCCAGGTTTTCACAGCAAAACCCGTCCAATTGCTACTCAAAACTAGCCCAATCGCTTTTCAGGGGTTTTGACGTGCCCTGACATTTGTGCTTTTTTCAGTATCTTAACATATTAATGACTCTGTAATCAGCACAAACTGTGCTACAATAATACATAGGCAGCTGGCATCATGAATATAACCTACATGTTTGTGTTTTTGATAAAACATTTATGCGTGGTTAGTGAAAATGTTAAATTATGTTACTAAAATAAGGCCATAAAACTCATACAGAACATTTGTTCACAATACTTTTGAGAACTGGATGTGATAGACTAGAGTTTTAAAACCCATTAGCATCAAGTCTTGTCTGGTACCAAAACTGTATTAATAGTCTTCTATGAGCCTAGAAGATGACTGAGCAAAGCCAGAGAAGAGCAGAAGCAGGAGACGAAGTGATGATGATAAAAAGGAGCAACGTTTATTGAAAAATCTTAGTTGCATATGTTTCAGTGCTCAGACTTCATCTGACCAGCACAAATCCAAGTAGTGTTTTACCAAACACAATAACATCCCATAAACTTTGAGTTTCCATTAACATTCCCTCTTATCTCTTTTTGTCTCATTCAGACAAAACAGTTAATTAAACCTCACAATAATCAGATTAAGCAATGAAAATACATAAACAAGGAAAATAAGAAATAAAAATATAAAAACATAAAATAATAAATGAATAAATAGTCAAATAATAAAATGATATAAATGGTAAATGACAAAAAATAATCAAACAATAAATTACATAAATTATTACATAAAATCATTATACAAATAAATGATTATAAATTAATAAAAACAAGAAAATAAAAACAACACAAATGTATGGTTGCTCTCTTGATGCAACACACAGTTTGCATTTATGGATCCTCAGATCCTTCATGATGTTTATCAAACATATTTAATAGCTATCTCTATAGAAACATGAGATTTGTGCTTATAATATTTTAAAACTAATAATTTATGCCTGATGAAGGTCAGTGGACCGAAATGTTGCTTGTGCTTATAACAATAAATTGCAATATTTAGCAAGTACTGATAGTGATTGCATATTTGTATATTTTGGATTCGACCGTGTTGTTGGACTATTTTTCAGGTGTGCTGTGTTTGTGTTGATTGAAAACTAATAATTTTAAAAGCAGTGTACCTCATTCATGGAAAGATTCAGGGATTTATAAAATTACATAAAAATGATAAAAATTTTGTAATGCAATTGTCTACTTTCCGCTGTTATATCAGGGTTCATTTTTATGTCCTTTCACTTTTCTGTATTTTTTTAACAAGTTATTGACAAATGTACTGTTTTTAGTTTTTTTTTTACTTTTGTTTCAGAGTTGATTGAAGATAATGAGAAAGAAGAATTTAGTGAAGTTGAGGAGAAAAATCATGTCAAAAGTAGAGAAACCCCCAAACAGAAATATTTAAAGAAAAAAAGAGCCAAGAAATATTTCACCTGCACTCAGTGTGGAAAGAGTTTGACATGCAAACGTACTCTTGAGCTTCACATGAGAGTTCATACTGGAGAGAAACTGTTCACTTGTGATCTGTGCGGGAAGAGTTTCACACAATCATCAAACCTTATGAAACACATGAACATTCATACTGGAAAGAAACCGTACACATGTGATCAGTGCGGGAAGAGTTTCACACAAAAAGGAAACCTTTCAGCACACATGAGAGTGCATACTGGAGAGAAACCATTCACTTGTGATCAATGCGGGAAGAGTTTCACTCAATCATCAAACCTTAAGGGACACATGAACATCCACACTGGAGGGAAGCGGCACACATGTGATCAATGCGGCAAAACATTTTTGTGGTTTTCAGTCCTGAAGAAACACCTGAGAGTTCATACAAAGGAGAAGCCACATTCATGTTATTTATGTGGAAAGAGTTTTTCACGTCTAGAACATTTGAAAGTACATCAGAAAATACATACTGCTGTGAGAGAGTACATGTGCTTTGAGTGTAAAAAGACTTTTACTTTATCTGAACATTTGAAACGGCATGAGAGGATTCACTCTGGAGAAAAACCTTATAAGTGTTCACACTGTGAGAAGAGATTCATTCAGTCATCACATCTGAAAACACACGAGAGGATCCACACTGGAGAGAAACCGTGTTCACATTGAGTGTTCACATTGAGATAGGGCTGTGATAAATTAATTGATAAAGCAACTCCACACAAAAGTGGGTATCGGACAGAAACAGGGAAGAACAATAGGCGCGTTTCCATTACCCTTCAAATTGCGCAAATTGAAATTGCGAATTGAAATACGCCCAATGGAAACATGACAGTTTCTCAAAAAAACTCATATCTTGGAAAAAAAAAATTTTGACCCATACAATGTATTTTTGGGTATTGCGAAAAACAGTCACCGGTAGGGTTGCGCAGTATGACGGTATATATTTTTACCGTGGAATAAAATTTCTACAGTAACAGATTTTTTTATCGTGTATACCAAAAAATGCAAATAAGTGGGCGTGGTTATATCACGTGCAGCACGTGAGACTGAGACGCGGCAATTGTCAAAGAAACATGGAGAAAGACCAACGAACAGATCAGGAGGATCCACAAAGGATTACATTTTCTAAAGGGTTGTTAATAACGTGATATTGTCGGAACAAAGGTTCCGACAATAACAAAGGCAGTGCATCATCCGGCCGGACAGCTTAGAGGAGCGCACAGGGTCACAATGGAGGATGCATTATGAATCAAGCTTAACTCTTGTAGTGCAGGGTTGGGAGGATTACTTTTAAAATGTATTCAGTTACAGTTACAAATTACTTAAAGTATTCAGTAACGTAATCCAAGTACCACAATATAAAAGTAATGTAAAGTGATTACTCCAAGTTACATATGTAAATTATTCATAATAGTAAGTAAATAATAGTTAAGCCTGCATTTCAGCCCCGGCCCCGACTTTTTTACGCCCCTAGGGCCGGGCTTCGGGCCAATTTTCACGTCATAGTTCAGACGCGGGCTAGGCCTTGGTACTGTTTTAGGCTTCTCCTTATTTTTATATTTTCAAATAAATAAATTAGTGATAAAAAAAAAAAAATTGCCGCGCTGGTGGAAACAACACGAAACTGTGCTGCCGCGACTGTCAAGAGCGGCTCGACGGTGTTTAGTGTCCAGCAGCAGCGAGCGTGCCGGCAGCGCAGCTGAAGAGATCTGCGTTCAAATGCACGCAATAGGCTAAAGCTTGCCGCAAATCCCCAGCAAAAGTAATTACCATGAATGTGTCAGGGGAAAATAGAAAGGAGATATTTGAATTATTTACTAATAAACTAGTGTTTTCTGAGTTCTGTTGCAAGGATGAAGTTGCCGATCCTGACTCGCCATCTCCTCATTAGACGCGCCTTTACAGAGAAGTGCATCTTTACGGATTATGATTATAATGAAATAGTTTTTGTTTTCGATTTGTTTTATTTCGTTTAGTAATTTAAAGCTTTCTATAGATTAACATATAAACAGTTTTCGTAATATTTGAATTTTCCGGTGTATGCAATCTCATGCAGAATAGTGCATTGAAGTGAACGAGTTTCTTCTCATTAATAACGCGGACCGATCGAGCCTTTTTAAATAATGACGTCCCTCACTGTTATTACAACTCGTGTGTGCCCGCGCTTTAAAACACGCAACGCATGTTAATTTTGTTTAAATTTAATTTAATGTTTTAAACTGCAGACTTAATTGCGATTCAAAAATCACACTAAGAATATTGCAATTCGTAATTCATGTTGGTATATCGCGCAGCCCTAGACTGAACTGTGTAAGTGTGTGTGTCATTGAAAATGACAATTAAAATTTAGCTGCAGCCAAGTGACTTTTGTACGACCCACAGTTTGAAAACCCCTGGTTTAATAAACAATTAAACTGAATTTATATGCTTGACTGACAGTTTTATTGATCACTGAGAGAGCATTGACTTGGTATGATGATGGTTCAATATAAAAACGAAATTTAAAAAAATAGCTTATAGATGTAGCAAGCTTTGCCATGTTGCTGTAGCTTAGCTTGTTACATTTCCCAGGAGGATAGGTTCAGTGTAGTGAAGCTTCATTTAATGAAGAGTAACTGTGTAACTATGTTAACAATGTTAGCAAAAAGTAATGTTAGCTTAGCTCACTACATTTTCCAAGTAGCTTGCTCAACACTGCATTTAAGCATTTATGTAAGTGAAGGAGATGTCCTCCAAATTATATCTTTGAAGAGACCAGAGCCTTACAAATACAAATACAAACTCTTTGTAAATCATGCAGTAATCTTGCACCAGAAAGAGATTACTTTGTTCATAGTCATTTAAAGAGAAGTGAAAATGTTCATTGCATGTTTTCTGGCTGTAATTTCCAATCAAATGAATATGAAGAGTTAATTTGCAAAAACCAATAACTCCATTTAATTTTTCTTTTTTTTTTCTTTTCAAAAAAATCACGCTTTGTTATTGCGCATTCCAAGTAATATCAATCAAACTGCAGTTGGGTTGTTTTGATTAAGTAATAATAACTTAAACAAATACAGGTAATTTACAAAATTAAAGTTAAGTGAAAGTGTGTTTTTTTTTACACATAAAAAATGTGTTTTATAGCAAAAGCAGATAACTCCAACAGTCATTTTTTGGCAAAAGCAGATAACTCCAAATTTAATGTTTTAGTTAAAAAAAAAAAAACACTCGTTTAATCTTTGTAATCTCCTCAGATGACAATGTAGATGCCTGACAAACGTTGTTGTTGTTGTGATCATAAACTGTATGGATGTGATTACACGCAATACACACGGAGCTTTTCCCTCACCATTGTGACGCGCTGCTTTTGCAAGGTTCCGTGAAAACGTTTCAGCTTGTATTTTCCTTTTTCACCCTGAAGAAGATATCACAGGTTCATCAAGTTCGTCGAAATTATCCATCCTCGATCACTTTTAGTCAGCTTTGAC
>NW_015547641.1:180056-180648 GCF_001515605.1 Sinocyclocheilus anshuiensis
AAAGTGAAAGTAGCCTTGTCACCTGACCTGAATACAGCGCGCTGATTCGCTAAAATGGACTTATCGGCTTCTGTTCAAAAACAACAAGGGCGCTTGTCGGCTTCTGCAGTAAAACTTGAACTCACAATGTCTTGAAAGTGGACAATACCAGCTTTTTTGTCAAAACATGTTTAGGGTTCAGATTGCACTATATGTGGAGAATAATATGCACGGCAATCAGCTCTTTTTTTTTAAAGTGGCGTTTATCGGTTTTTGCAAATGAACTCTTCATATATTCTTATTTTGTGCACATGAATTGGTTTTTGTGAATATATTTTTTTTTCATGCACGTGAATTAGGTTTCATGCATGTGAATTGGGCTACGCATGTGTGCATCGTGTCTTTTGGGTGAGTTATTATTGAGACTAATCTTGCTCCATGTGTATGGGAGGTTTGCAAGAAAAAAGCCACTCCTCAAGAAAAGCCTAATGCAGTCACGACTGAGCTATGCCATAACACACCTTGAAGATTCTGAGGCAGATGAGACTAAATTTTGACAAAAATTTGAATTATTTGGCCTCAACACCAAACGGTATGTCTGGCGCAAATCCCA
>NW_015547641.1:182033-182289 GCF_001515605.1 Sinocyclocheilus anshuiensis
CATGCAACATGCAAAAAAATAAGAAATCAGGAAGGGGGCCAACACTTTTTCACACCACTGTATATATATATATAGAAGGGTGTAATTTTCACTGGGGACGGGGGGTATCGCGATTGCGGCACAGTCAGAGATGAAACACTAGAAGCCGCAACAGATGACTTTAATGTCATCATGGATGAAAAGAAAGAAAGGTGATGTGAGTTGGTTGATTCAGTAAATGAGCTCAGGTCAGGATAATCATATTTTCTGAATCAAC
>NW_015547641.1:182528-183455 GCF_001515605.1 Sinocyclocheilus anshuiensis
CCAGCATCCCAGCTTAAAAACATACCTAACCAGCATATGCTGGTTCTTTCAACAGGGGTGAAAGTCATTGATTCAATGTAGGGCTGCACGATAAATCGCATGCGATATTTAACGCGCATCTTATCAGTAAAGCCGGTTCTGTAATCAGCAGTAAATCTCCATCACGTGCGTGCTTTCACATTGAACAGCATTAACTACACAGAGCCGTTGTTTGTTAAATATCGCGTGCGATTTATCGTGCAGCCCTAATTCAATGATTCATTCATAAATACAGCCACTTGCTTCGTTACTGAGTGAACGAATGACTGGATGACTCACGCATTAAGAAAGTGACTTACCGCCACCTACTGGTGCTTTTAGTATTTAAAAGAATCACTTTTCACTTTTTTATCATCATTGCATATTGTTACTCTATTTTTTTTTTTTTTAAACATTATTAATATTTCATTTATAAAGATAAAAATGCACTGGAAAGTCAATTTAGGGGGCAAATATTTTCCTTTAATGGAAAAGATGCAGTCTAAGTGGAAGAGAGGGGGTACGCAGAAGGATGGTAAATGCCTCGGGGGGGACTCCACTCTAAAAAGTTTGGGAACCACTGATGTAGAACATTCTGTGTACCATGAAAATGAGTCCACTTTAAACCACGCTTTTTCTGTCAGCATTTTCCTACAATGCTTTTTGGCAGAATTTATCATTATAATCAACTTAATTATTTTCTGGATTTTGTATCACCATAGTTCCTAAATGTATGTAAATGCAGGAAATGGGATTCAAATCAAAAATATTTCCCCCCATTTTGTGTGCCCCCCACCCCCCACCCCGCACACTTCTCAGACCAATTTCACACCCTTGCACCCTTGTTTTCTTCAGTGTTGTCATGAAAAGATATAATACAATATTTACAAAAATGTGAGGGGTGTACTC
>NW_015547641.1:185122-187080 GCF_001515605.1 Sinocyclocheilus anshuiensis
TGTGAACCACTGATGTAGAACATTCTGTGTACCATGAAAATGAGTCCACTTTAAACCACGCTTTTTCTGTCAGCATTTTCCTACAATGCTTTTTGGCAGAATTTATCATTATAATCAACTTAATTATTTTCTGGATTTTGTATCACCATAGTTCCTAAATGTATGTAAATGCAGGAAATGGGATTCAAATCAAAAATATTTCCCCCCATTTTGTGTGCCCCCCACCCCCCACCCCGCACACTTCTCAGACCAATTTCACACCCTTGCACCCTTGTTTTCTTCAGTGTTGTCATGAAAAGATATAATACAATATTTACAAAAATGTGAGGGGTGTAGGTTGAGCCAATCCATCACCTTTAACCTCAGGTTCTTTAGCAAGGCAGTGGTCATCTTGGAGGTGTGTTTGGGGTCGTTATCATGTTGGAATGCTGCCCTGCGGGCCGAAAAAGTCACATAAGGCTGAAGTAATTAATTTAGGTAAAGGGGAGCAGAGCCAGTGGTGGTTTTGTAGGCAAACATGAATGCCTTGAATTGTATGCGAGCAGCTATTGGTAGCAAGTGCAAATTGATAAACATATATACGTAATAAATATACACAGTACACATATATATTATGTAAACAAAAACTTTTATTTTGGATGCGATTAATCACGATTAATCATTTGACAACACTAATATTGGGCTACATATATATATATATATATATATATATATATATATATATATAAAATGAATTTGTGTTATTTGTCACTGCATTTAAATTATGTAATATACATAAATTATAATAATATATTTTTGTTGTAATACATTGTAGGCTATTATTAAATAACATTTATTTATTTGACAAAATAAAACCATGTGAATAAACAGATCATTGACTGATTTGTTAATTTATTCATTGTTGTTGCTGGTATTGGATAGTGATGTAATAATGTATTAAATATTTCTGAAAGGAAAAAATTTAATATTTAATAATATAATACATTAAATGGAGCATCTGCTCTTCAGCACAGGATTAATTCTAGCCAATGAGAATGCTGGAACTGCATCGTTAATGAGCTGTAATTCCTGCTTCAACTGTACCGCCCAGCTCTGCTCAACCAGGTAAGGTTTTTAAATTTCTCAGTTAATTTCTGAATTTTCTATTAAAATTTATAAAATTCGTCAAAATGGTTGTGAATTAATTAATAGGAATTAAATTACACATATTTTATTGATTATCAGTGTTGCTTGTCTCGCGTTTTTAAATGACCAACGGTTATAATGGCCGACTAGCCCATTCAGATCGTTTTCTGAGGTAATCTCTTGTAATATATCCTTTCAAATTGCAGTTAATTTCTGAATTTTCTATTAAAATTTGTAAAATTCGTCAAAATGGTTGTGAATTAATTAATAGGAATTAAATTACACACATTTTATTTTGATTATCAGTGTTGCTTGTCGCGTTTTTAAATAACCAACGGTTATAACGGCAGACTAACGTTAGCGCCTTCATTTCTGAGGTAATCTCTGGTACCCTTTCAAATTGCACATGAATTCATTAAATTAAATTATTTTACGTCCATTTTGGTGCTAATTTGGTTTATTTTCCTTTGCTGTTTTGTTGTTTTGATTAGGCCTACTTAATAACAGCGAGCAATACATAATGGAGCTAAGTCCGTATAATGTCTGTTATAAAGTCCTAAATAGCAACATAAACGAGGATTTATGTAGCATAATACAATACCTCGGCTACACACGCTTATTAAATCTCGTTATCATTAAAGGGTCGCTTTCACAACGAAACACATGGCGGGCTAGAGTGAGCAGAGGCAGGGGGCTAGACTGAGGAACGGCCGGGGGCTTGAGAACAGCGCGACCGGCGGATTCGACGAAGGAGCGTCCGGTGGGCTTGCGGCAAACATATGTGACGAACCCCGGCCTGGACTCCGCTTCGTCCACGGTGAAAGCCGATCCGG
>NW_015547641.1:188178-192139 GCF_001515605.1 Sinocyclocheilus anshuiensis
TTCACTTTCACAATGAAACACAGCGTCTTCACGACATGGCAGCGGCGGCAACGACAATACTACAGCGAGAATAAAAGTACGCCTTCTTTCTTTGCGTGAACATTTGGGCGGCATTATGCAAATCTTCCCACATAGTGACATAGATATGTGGGGGCGTGTTAGAACGAGCCGTTTTAGGTAGGCGTGGCTGACTCTTAACTTATATAAAGAATATCTCTTTGGATTTGAGACTTTAGTCTTTGCAACTTTACAGATCTTCTTTATGCACCAAGAGCTTGTAACACTTCAAAGAGAAAGGAAAAATTGAAATCGCATCATATGACCCCTTTAATGTATGGCTATTCATAACTGATAGACGTCAGAAAACCCAGTGCTGACAGGTAAGTTAACGTAACGTTATGACCGCTTCGCAAACAATATACATTAGCTTAAAGATTATTACAAAGATACTGTCATGTTAATGTTACTTAAAAATAATAGATTATAAATAATATCTTTGTAGGAATAGTTGCGCGTCTCACACACAAGCTGGCACGTGCACCGAGAGAGAGAGAGAGAGAGAGAGAGAGAGGAGTCGTTAGCGTAGCCTACGGTATGTACCCATAAAGATGATCACTGTCAGATGTAATCAGCCATCAATAATTAAACAATCAATTATGAAAATATATAGTGAATGTAAAAATATAGCCCAGGAAATAATATTAAGGTAACTTATTCATGTAATTATGATTTCTCTTGACTGTATAGTTAATCTGCATGTTCATTCACACAAACCTATGTATTTTACCGATACATTTTTATTTTCTTTTTTCACCATTTTCCATTCTAAGATATTATACCATATACCATATATTAAATAATTTTTTTCAACTTTAGTTTTAAACCATTAACATAATGTTTGTCTTCTCTCTTTTGAGTATTGAATGTCATCTAGTCCTGATTGCAGTTTTTAGCTCCAGCCCCAGTAATGTACTGCTGAAGCAGCTGATCAAGGTCTTCAGTATTACCACAAACTGCCAGGCAGGCGTGTGGACGGGCTGGACAGGGACGTGCCCAGATATTTTGAGGGGCAGGGGCTCAAGTGGAAAAAAAGGGCACTTCTCATATTTATAAAAAAAAAAATTCTAAACAAAATGTTAAATATATTAGGGGTGTGCGATACTGACAAAAAAAAAATCAATATTTTCTGAGATTTTATCGATAACGATAATTAGATGATATTTTGCCGAGTGTTTTATTGTGCTGGTATCTTAAGGACTACTGTGGACAGCTTACTCCTAAAGTTTTTGATATTCTGCATATTCTGTGTGGTGATCAGTTCACAGCAGTGATAGAAATTAATCTTTTCCAATAAGTTTAAATAGATTTTTACCTTTTACAGGCATTTTATTTTAACTTTATAAAGCCTTTTTTTTTTCTTCTAAAAGTGTGCCTCATCTTTTCAGTTAAATTCTTAAATTGAATCAGTCAATTAGAATAAGACGACATTTGGGCTGTTACCAAGCAAATGAAATCAGTATTGACGATATTAATCGTTGCAATGCAGATAAAACACAGAAGCTGGATTAGAAGGGGCATTTAGATGCATTTACACACTGTTTAATGCAGGACATTAATGTATTTAACCTGCAGTTACAAATGCATTCATACTGTTTTGATATTTTAAACATAAAACGTTGAATACTGATATTTGAAATTGTTTTTTAAAAAATGAAAAGATACTTTAAATGTGAAATTAAAACTGTCAGTAGGTGGCAGCAAGTCACTATTAATAAGTGAGTCATTACGACTGAACCGAATCATTTAAACGGTTGATTCATTCAGGAACAAAACAGCATCATGTTGCTCAGAGATGCAAATTGGAATTATATTTGTTGGCGAAATAGAGCGAAAACAGTCAATATTGTGTCTAAAATGTAAGTGTCTTAATATTAAATTCTTGTTTATTGAACTGCTGTATAAAATCAATATCACATTTGTAATCATGCTGTGTTTTGGTTTAAAAACGTCAGTCGTCGCGTGATACTGATTAACTATATGAAATGATATAAATATATAAATTTCTGCCCCCATATCTTGAATTTTGTGATCATTCTAAATGCATTTTAGTAAACTGAATCATGCAGTGAAAGAACGCGCACTGGTCTAAACTAACGTTACTAGACTTCCTGCCTTAGCTAAACTTTAGCTAACTTAGGCTACATGGTAGCTCTCATGAGTCATGGATGTTAGCAAGACAAATTAACTATTTTGCCTTTTTGGATAATTAGCTGTAAATTCGAGGCACAGGTTAGTATGTTGTTCATCATCACTCACCTCCACATCAAGACAAACACAACTGGAAAGAGAAGGAGGGCTTCACTTCTGCGGATCTCTGCCTGTCTGTGATGTGCAGATTAATGTGTGCTACACTGCTGCAGTGTTAATTTTGACAGCAAATTTTGATTTAGTTTTAGTCATACTCTTTTGACTAAAATGCCATTTAATTTGACATAATTTAGTAATCTGAATTGTTTTAGTTTAATTTGAGTTCATTTTAATAGCATTTTAGTCAACTAAATCTATATAGTAGATTTAGTCGACTAAAATCTAGTGAATTTAGTGTAATGCACTAAATAAGAATTTCTTTAAACTTTCCAAACGTATAGGCCTATATTCCTGGAGAAAACATCTATTAATCTGTTAATATGAATGATAAGGTTTGAACATGCAATGCTTTATGTATCCCCCAATTGTAAGTCGCTTTGGATAAAAGCGGCTGCAAAATGACTAAATGTAAATGTAAATTTAGATTAATCTTTAGGCTGCTAATATTAGGCTGCTATGTGCTATCCCTTTAAAACCGAATGCACAGCTGCAATGGATGCAATGTCCTGATACACGTTCTCCCTACTGTTTAAGTTCACTTAAGACATAATCAACTGTGTTTACGGGAATACTTGTCAAAACTGACAATTTGACATCATTTTGTGTGTAATTCTCCGTTCATGCAACGCGAAAGAGTACTCGCGCGCTGTGTGAGGGGCACTTTCTGTGTGTGTATGCTTCAGTGTCTGCGCTCTGAAAACCGGACCGAATTGAGTTCTCTCTTGCGTCGTCAGATTTATCTATATGTCTGCTCTTCTCTTACTCCAACATATTGACATTTTTGAACGTTTTATGCGACGTGCAGCAAGTGTATTTTAGCTTATGTCCCGTTGGTTCATGTACGTATCTAACCTCCTAACCACGCAGCAGATTCGTTCTGAAATTGGTGGCTCATTTTATATGAAGTATTTAGCAGTATCTGATCTTAATTTTAACCATGTAAAGTAACTATTGCAAATTTGATCTACCAAAGATAATTGTCAGAGAAAAAAACATTATAAATAAAAATTGCAGAAGCAAAACTTGATATCGGTTCTCATCCATTCCCCTCACAGATCACATTCAGTAACAGCAACATTATTACACGAACATCGAAACAATTGTTCACACAAAAACACAAAATCACTCAGGTCTGAATGAACTGACCTCAAAGTTTTCAGCGTAAGCCTGTGTGCAAAGGCTGTCTAATTCTAAATTTTAAAATACATTTATTTTTAGTTGTTTTAACTACAAATTTAAATAAAACTGAAAAAATAATTAAAAGGCAATTATACATTTACACACCTAAAATACATATATCAAGAGCATGCTCACAGATGAGAACAAAACAGTGTTGGATGAAGTGGATTAAAGCCCTGCACAGGTCTCAAATATAGGCCCTATAGCCCGTCTTTTTTCCCCTGTTCCCCAAAAAAGCTTATACTACTGTTTCAGCTATTAAAATAGTTCACTTTTGTATGTAATGGAAAAGTGATTATATTTCGTTTCGTTTTTTTATAAAGTAAATGTAGAAAAACATTTGGAGTATTTTTTTGTTCGTTAAATGTAAGTTATTTTGTTTTTTTTAAGTAAAGGCCAGCGGCAGAGAGTGAAT
>NW_015547641.1:192194-203483 GCF_001515605.1 Sinocyclocheilus anshuiensis
ATGTAAGTTCAAAATGAAATGAATAAGTTGTATACATTCATTTTTGTAGTGTTATTTATTTGTAAATGAGCCCCGAGTACTTTCGGTACATTTTTGTTTTGCATATTCACATGTGTAAATAAAATAAGTAATTATGTACATTGTTGTTGTTTTTTTAATGCAGCTTATAATTTTTTCACAAAACATTCTTCTATACGTTTTTTTTTTTTTTTACACATTAAAACAAATTGTTCAATACATTACTGAAAGTACTTTTTACAACATAACTTAGGTTTAACATCAGAAAAAAAAAAATACATACATTTTAAGCCCAACCCTGCCTCCATGTGTTCTGGGGTCTCCAGAAGGTGAATCTCTTGGTGAATGGCCAGCACCTCCACAGCGACTCCAAGGACAATGCGGTGACAGTGGAACGAGGCATGTCAAACACTCTGGAGACCACTCTGTATGATGTACCACTGGCCAGACAGAAGAGAAACACCAGGGTCTGGATTGTGGCACCCCATCCGTGTTGCCGTTCACTTCTCAGAAGAACCAGCAGCACTGTCAGGGTGTGTCACAGTCATTAAAAAAAACCTGTCCAGTGCTGGCACATTCAGCTTTATCCTGTAGTACAGGAGTCTGGTCTGATTTAGGAAAAGATAAACTGTTTAGAGCTATGACAAAGTAATTAGTAGCAGAAATATTGAGGTACTTTAGTAAACTATTTTTAGTAACCACTAATACCACATTGGAGAAAAACTACTTGACATATTTATAAACTTGGCTAAAGGGTTTTTCATTTTTGGGTGAACTATCCTTTAAGTAAAAGTATTATCTTGCATAATTTAATGTACTTAAGGTTTTGAGAGTAAAGGTATACTGTATTGTTCTGAAACAATTCGTCAGGATGGTTTTGCATTAATATTATTGCTGCACTACTGTGTATGTTGCATTTTACTTCTGAATATGTTCAAGGTTATTAAATTTAAAATTGCCTAATAAATATACTGTTGGGTAGTTTAGTCTACAACAATGCATCATGTTGTAAAATACCATATTTTTGTAGTGCTGCTGTCCTCTGAGGAAAAAAAAAAGAAAAAAAACGTAGTACTTCATATTTGTACGAGAATACTTAACGAATGTACTTCCTTACAGTCCACCTCTGATTATTTTGAAAATGAAAGTATCAACATTTTGTCAGACTATTAACAAATTTTTGCTAACTACACTGAACAAAATTATAAACGCAACACTTTTGTTTTTGCCCCCATTTTTCATGAGCTGAACTCGAGGATCTAAGACTTTTTCGATGTACACAAAAGGCCTATTTCTCTCAAATATTGTTCACAAATCTGTCTAAATCTGTGTTAAAAGTGTTGCGTTTTTAATTTTGTTCAGTGTATATCAAAGGCTGCATCTGAAGGACTCGGACCGTCAAACAGAGCACTGTTCAGCTGCCGCTGAACATTGAGCAGTACAATGCTCTATTTTTATTATTATTTTTTTTTCAGTTTTATTTTTATACTTAACTGCCTAAAAAATCTGGGTTGCAAACCTGTCTACATATGATCACCATGGCCAAGACAATAAACTATATAAAATCGCACCTTTGTAAGATATCAGTCAGCATTTGAACTGCTATGTGTGTGTGTGTATTTTGTGGTTTTTCATATGTATCATTACATTATTCAAGTAAGCTCCAAGCCAATACCTACATTTAAAGTTGTAATCCGACAAAGGATGCAGCAAACCAGTGTAACTTACCTGGCCTCGGTCTTGGCTAAGCTTGAGGTACATCACCGTCTCCTCCATTATAACGTAAAACATAAAAACAAAAATGAGCAATTCTGGCTCCACCTATCCTGGCAGGATTGTCCTCTCGTCATGCACCGTTGCTATGCGACAAAGCAGTAATCGGGAACACCTGGTTAGGAATTAGGAAATTCTGCGAAGGCGGAGCATCTCACGCACTTCGGAGGGCCCTTCGTGCACTTCGGAGGCCTGGCCTTCGAAGTGTGCACACTCAACTTTGGGACACAGCTATAGATTTACTGTGAAGGTAGAGTCTGAGTGAGAAGCATTTAAGTTCAAACTTGTAAAGAACTGTTTTTAAAGTCTTGGAATGGGTCTTTGAATATTTATCTGTGACATTTGAATTGCTGCTTGTACAAAACTTGGGTTGGGATGACATTTCTGGAACTTATTTGAACATTTAGGGAGGACATTTAAAAATGTCTCTTTACATTATGTTAAGTACTGTTGATGCATAACTCACTTAAGGCTTGTGTGGCCCAGATAATATATATTTATGGTTTAATTGGTTCATTATTTGCTAAAATGTGGCTGTGCAGTGGTCTGCTTGTGGACCACTGCCAAAATGCCACCGAATGCAGCTCGAGCTGTAGGCCGTGGAGAAGCAGATCCGCGACCTGGTGGAGAAGCAGGCCCAGCTGAGAGAGCGGAGAGCCGCGCTAGAAACATCCCCGGCTGACGCTCACAAGTCCGGGGTAAGTATACAGCGTGCTGCTAATTCTCCCACCACCTCTACTCCGTGTGTTTCTCTGCACAGGCCCGGTGCACCCAGGACGCGATCTTCCCAGATGTCCTTCACTCCGGCGCCGGGACACCACGGACCCTGGGTGCACCCGCAGCCTCTGCACCCAGGTCCCGGGCGTCAACCTCTCCCCCTCTGCCGCCTCCGGTCTTCGAGATCTCCACCCGGAACTGCTTCGCTCCCCTCCGCGAGACGGAACGCGACGCTGTGATCATCGGAGACTCCATCGTCCGGCACGCCTGATCTGGGCCTCAGGAATTTTGCTGTCTTGGTTATGACTGGTTTTGTGGTCCAGGGTCACATATTTGATTTTGGCAGATCAACTCCTCCCACTGCAACCACATCATCAGTGAAGCCCCTCCAACTTTAATCACATCATCAGTGAAGCTCCTCCCACACTGTAGTTCAGCAATAAATGCTGGAATATTGTCATCAGTTTGCAAGTGAAGAAGAGCATCAAAGCATCAGGAAGAGCTTAAATCTGCAAAGACTGGGTTTATTAAAGAGGACAGAGAGAAGATGAGAGATCCAGAACCCTGCAGAATCAAACACACTGAAGATACTGAAGAACAAACAGGTTGGTGTTTATTCTTCATTAATGAGGCTGTAATGAAGTTTTAATTTAACAAGTTTGTTTTACACTCTGAGTAAATTTAAATTAAAGTTTAAGGTCAATGTTAGAAAGTGTTCAAATGCTAATAAATTTGTTCTAATATAAACAACTGTGTATTTGGGTATGACTGTTAAATAAAGCCATTTTCAGAATTTAAATTTATCATGGCTTATTTATTTTGTTTTGAATTTGAAAGGACAAATACACACAAAAATATACTATATCAAAATATCCCTCTAAACACAGTCGGTCATGTATTAATTAAGTCCCAGATATTTAGAAGGACAAATAACAAAATTATGTTGTTTTTCATGCTAAACCTGTTATAACTAATTTATTTTATTAGTTGTATTATTATTATTATTATTATTATTAATTAGGCCACATCTTATTATTATCACTTGTTTTTATTGGTCTTAATTTCCATATTTAAATTCTGCAACGTTGTGTGATTTTTCAATGAAATATTTCACTAATAATTCACTCATTTTTCTTCTTTAATCTTCAATCACAAAGACTGTTGATGTTGATCAAATACCATGCGAGTCTATAATTTAAATTCCTTTTCATTTATTCGTGCAGAACAGCGCACCTTATAGATGCACTAGTAATTTCCCCCGTATTATTTCGCTTCTCTCGTCGCATCACACTCCAGTCCAGCGGGTGGCGCTAAGACACACATAGGTTTTTTTTCCAAACACCATTAAACCTCAGAGGAAGAAGATTAGTTTAACCATGAGCTGTTGTTTTGTCGTGATGCTGGTTTAATACAAACTGTTAGAAATGTGGTTTGTGTTAGTAGAAAAATACAGTTTTTGAATCAGGTGAATAAATACCTGTATTATTCTCATCCTGATAGTCGTGACTACGTTTTGAAGCAAGCAGGAATATCTGGAGGAGTATCATCTGAACTGAGATCTGCTGCTATGAAGATGGTGTTTGTTAAAGAGGAGAGTGAGGAGAACACGAGTGAACCAGAAACCTGGAGAATAAAACACGAGGAACCAGAAACCTGGAGAATAAAACACGAGGAACCAGAAACCTGGAGAATAAAACACGAGGAACCAGAAACCTGGAGAATAAAACACGAGGAACCAGAACCCTGGAGAATAAAACGCGAGGAACCAGAAACCTGGAGAATAAAACGCGAGGAACAACGTTGTGTGTTTTTTCAATGAAATATTTCACTAATAATTCACTCATTTTTCTTCTTTAATCTTCAATCACAAAGACTGTTGATGTTGATCAAATACCATGCGAGGCTATAATTTAAATTCCTTTTCATTTATTCGTGCAGAACAGCGCACCTTATAGATGCACTAGTAATTTCCCCCGTATTATTTCGCTTCTCTCGTCGCATCACACTCCAGTCCAGCGGGTGGCGCTAAGACACACATAGGTTTTTTTTCCAAACACCATTAAACCTCAGAGGAAGAAGATTAGTTTAACCATGAGCTGTTGTTTTGTCGTGATGCTGGTTTAATACAAACTGTTAGAAATGTGGTTTGTGTTAGTAGAAAAATACAGTTTTTGAATCAGGTCAATAAATACCTGTATTATTCTCATCCTGATAGTCGTGACTACGTTTTGAAGAAAGCAGGAATATCTGGAGGAGTATCATCTGAACTGAGATCTGCTGCTATGAAGATGGTGTTTGTTAAAGAGGAGAGTGAGGAGAACTAATAAAACACGAGGAACCAGAACCGCGGAGAATAAAACACGAGGAACCAGAAACCCGGAGAATAAAACACGAGGAACCAGAAACCCGGAGAATAAAACACGAGGAACCAGGAGGTTGGTGTTTATTCTTCATTCATCTTTAAATGCTAATGAGCTCTGCTCGCCTGGGTATGCAGAACGTTATAAAGCTTCAAGCAGTTTTAGATTTGTTGTAATGGGGTACTTTTTTCAATAATATTCATGTTAGATAATTGTGTAGTTGATCAAACATTTGATAGTTATCCTTATAGAAACATGGGATTTTTTATTTATAATGTTTTAAAAATAATACATTTAAAATCAATGTAACGCATTCATGGAAAGTTTCAGGGATGTATAATTTATAAAAATGTTAAAAAACCATCAAAATGACCAAAATTAAAAACTAAGAAACCCTGATGAATTATGATGAACCCTGAATCTTCATTAATAATGCTGACAGTTATAAAGCTTCAAGCAGATTTAGATTTACTTTACTGAATATAAACAATTATTTTATTTCAGAGATTATTGAAAAAAACAAGGAGAGTGAAGAACTGAGTGAAGTTGAAGAGAAAAATCATGTGAAAACTGGAGAAAAACCCTTGAGTTGCTCTCAAACCAAAGAGAAAGATTTAAAGAAAAGAAGAGCCAAAAAATCTTTCACCTGCACTGGAAAGTGTGGAATGAGTTTGACAAGCAAATATAATTTTGATGTTCAGTTCATACTGGAGAGAAACTGTTCACTTGTGATCAGTGCGGGAAGAATTTCACTCAATCATCACACCTTAAGGATCACACAAACATCCACACTGGAGAAAAACCGTACAAGTGTTCACAATGTGACAAGAGATTCAGTCGGTCAGGACACCTGAAAACACATGAGAGGATTCACACTGGAGAGAAACCGTACAAGTGTGATCAGTGCAGGAAGAGTTTCACAATAAAAGGACACCTTTCAGCACATATGAGAGTTCATACGGGAGAGAAACCATTCACTTGCGATCAGTGCGGGAAGAGTTTCACTCAATCAGCACATCTTAATAATCACATGAAGATCCACACTAGAGAGAAACTGTACACATGTGATCAATGCGGGAAAATGTTATTGAGGGCTTCAGCCCTAAAGCAGCACATGAATGTTCATACAAAGGAGAAGCCACATTCATGTTATTTGTGTGGAAAGAGTTTTTTATGTCTACAAAGTTTGAAAGAACATCAGGAAATGCATACTGCTGTGAGAGAGTACATGTGCTTTGAGTGTGAAAAGACTTTTACTACAGCAAACTGTTTAAAACGGCACGAGAGGATCCACACTGGAGAGAAACCTTACAAGTGTTCACACTGTGACAAGAGATTCAGTGATTCAGCAAATCTGAAAAGACACGAGAGGATTCACACTGGAGAGAAACCGTATCACTGCACTGCATGTGGGAAGTGTTTCAATAATTCATCTGCTCTACAGAGACATACAAAAAACTATCACAGTAAGTAGATCTCAGAATCATGTGATGATTTGGGGTGCAATGTCATCTGCTGGTGTTGGTCCATTGTGTTTTTTGAAAACCAACGTCACTGCACCCGTTTACCAAGAAATTTTGGAGCACTTCATGCTTCCTCAAACCAAAGAGAAAGATTTAAAGAAAAGAAGAGCCAAAAAATCTTTCACCTGCACTGGAAAGTGTGGAATGAGTTTGACAAGCAAATATAATTTTGATGTTCACATGAGAGTTCATACTGGAGAGAAACTGTTCACTTGTGATCAGTGCGGGAAGAATTTCACTCAATCATCACACCTTAAGGATCACACAAACATCCACACTGGAGAAAAACCGTACAAGTGTTCACAATGTGACAAGAGATTCAGTCGGTCAGGACACCTGAAAACACATGAGAGGATCCACACTGGAGAGAAACCGTACAAGTGTGATCAGTGCAGGAAGAGTTTCACAATAAAAGGACACCTTTCAGCACATATGAGAGTTCATACGGGAGAGAAACCATTCACTTGCGATCAGTGCGGGAAGAGTTTCACTCAATCAGCACATCTTAATAATCACATGAAGATCCACACTAGAGAGAAACTGTACACATGTGATCAATGCGGGAAAATGTTATTGAGGGCTTCAGCCCTAAAGCAGCACATGAATGTTCATACAAAGGAGAAGCCACATTCATGTTATTTGTGTGGAAAGAGTTTTTTATGTCTACAAAGTTTGAAAGAACATCAGAAAATACATACTGCTGTGAGAGAGTACATGTGCTTTGAGTGTGAAAAGACTTTTACTACAGCAAACTGTTTAAAACGGCACGAGAGGATCCACACTGGAGAGAAACCTTACAAGTGTTCACACTGTGACAAGAGATTCAGTGATTCAGCAAATCTGAAAAGACACGAGAGGATTCACACTGGAGAGAAACCGTATCACTGCACTGCATGTGGGAAGTGTTTCAATAATTCATCTGCTCTACAGAGACATACAAAAAACTATCACAGTAAGTAGATCTCAGAATCATGTGATGATTTGGGGTGCAATGTCATCTGCTGGTGTTGGTCCATTGTGTTTTTTGAAAACCAACGTCACTGCACCCGTTTACCAAGAACAGTGGTTTTCAAACCTGTCGTGGAGGACCCCCATTCCTGCACATTTTGTATGTCTCCCTTATCAGACACACCCAATTTAGGTCTTCGAAAGTTGCAAAGACTAAAGTCTCAAACCCAAAGAATTATTCTTTATAAAAGTTAAGACTCATCCATGCCCTCCTAAAATGCCTCGTTTAAACACGCCCCCACATGTCTACATCACGATGTGGGAAGATTTGTATAACTTTGATTCTCACTGTAGTATTGTTGCTGCCGCCGCCGCCATGTCGTAGAGATGCTGTGTGTTTCTTTGTGAAAGCGAAATTACTTTGTTTGGCCTTCCAAAAGAGGACACAACTAGAAATCAGTGGTTAAGTTGTATTTACAACACTGTTCCAGAACAGTTCAACCCAAATATTCAGATGTGTGCAGCACATTTTACGATCTTGGGAGAGTAGACTACAATGCCGGCTGTTCTCTGACTCAGAGACTGTAAGTACGTTTTTTATATTTAAAGAGTTTTTATATGTTATATTTTGTATATTTAAAGCGAGTTTTTTGAGCAATGTAGAGTAGCACTTGTTGTTTGTCATTTCTCCGATCACAAATGCAGACATGGTTTTATGTTTACGCGGCGCGATATGCAACGCAATGCATAAAAAACAGTACAAGTCATTATAATCAGTAATTATGTCCACACTGGAAGCAACAAATGCCTCGTTTGTAATGGGTTTTATTGTTTTGGTCGCGTCGTGCAGGGACACTGCATCACAGTATGGTAAGGGGCGTAACATTTCCGTCACACGCTTTAGGTTTTCGGCCAATCACAACGCACTGGATAGCTGGCCAATCAGCTCACACCTCGCTTTTCAGAACGATGAGCTTTGTAAAAATCGACCCGTTTCAGAAAGGCGGGGCATAGAGAAGAAACAATAATGTACAATATGTGTAAAATAATGTGTTTTTTTAACCTTAAACCGCATAAACGCATTGCATTATGTAGCAAATTTACTCTGGTTGTGTTTTGTTGTTCTCAATGAAGACAGTGCGGGTGGAGGAGGTCTCAGGATGTTTTATTCTGAAGAAACAGGTCTGCAGAAACACACAGAGCACAGTGAAACTTTTTTGGGATACACCTCTCTCACCTTCAGTCTGCCCATACAGCATGGAGAAAGCTAGTAAGCAAAACCAATCTCGGTAAAGCAATTTATTGCATTAAATTTCATGACATCACAGTCTTACATTACACTTAAACACTATTTATCTCATGAAATTAATTGATGACATCGTTTACACTTGGAGGAATGTCCTTACCAGCACTCTCATTTTAAGAGCGAGAGAAAGCACAACCGACCCCCTCAGCAGCATATATATGTGATTCTAAAGATGGCACCGTTCGCACATTGCAGGAGGTATCATGTGCATCACCAATATGTGCCCCATATAAGACAATATTCTGCATGAACGGTTCCTACTAGAATTAATTATGTACATTATGCCTCATTATAACTTCAAACACAAGTATGAAGCACAAAAAAAAGTTTTGATGAAGTTCATTAACAATATTCATTATATTTTGTAATATTTGAACCAGCTACATTTACACCAAATACACAACATAATGTTATTTTTAGCAGTATCATATGACCCCTTTAATTTAAGTGGAATGCCAGAAGAACATTATCCAAACATATCGTTTGCCAAGCCATGTTATTTTTAATTTGCTTCAGGAAATAAAAGATGACTGGGAACCCTCAACTAGGAGTCACGCAATACCAGCTCCAACCCTCAACTAGGAGTCACGCAATACCAGCTCCATCAAAACTTCTTGCAACCCTTAATTTTTGGCATCCGGTTCTTTTCAAAGTACTGTGGCTTCTTTATTACTTTATTCTTTATTTGAGACTATGATAATCTGTGCTGTGCTTAGTATATTGCGTTGGTCGATATGTAAATGAGATGTTGCGTCTGTGTTCTTTAATTTGCACGTTGTTAGTAAATCACCCGCATAAATTTCCAAGCCCAACGAATTGCGCTCTCACGCTAATTTGCCCTGTTTAGTAAAACTAGCCCTAAATGGTTTAAATTTTCTAAAGCTGCTTTAAGGCTTTTACTGATGTTACAGAATCTGTCCTGATCTAGTGTCCGTCTGTGTTCAGTGTTGACAGGCTGCTGTTACAGAGTCTGTCCTGATCTAGTGTTCGTCTGTGTTCAGTGTTGACAGGCTGCTGTTACAGAATCTGTCTTGATCTAGTGTTCGTCTGTGTCCTGAGTTGACAGTATGCTGTTACTGATGTTACAGAATCTGTCCTGATCTAGTGTTTGTCTACTCAGTGTTGACAGGCTGCAGTTGCTGATGTTACAGAATCTGTCCTGATCTAGTGTTTGTCTGTGTCCAGTGTTGACAGGCTGCTGTTACTGATGTTACAGAATCTGTCCTGATCTAGTGTTCGTCTGTGTCCAGTGTTGACAGTCTGCTGTTATGGATGTTACAGAATCTGTCCTGATCTAGTGTTCGTCTGTGTCCAGTGTTGACAGTCTGCTGTTATGGATGTTACAGAATCTGTCCTGATCTAGTGTTCGTCTGTGACCAATGTTGACAGGCTGATGTTACTGATGTTACAGAATCTGTCCTGATCTAGTGTTCAGTGTTGATATGCTGTTACTGATGTTACAGAATATGTCCTGATCTAGTGTTTGTCTGTGTTCAGTGTTGACAGGCTGCTGTTACTGATGTTACAGAATCTGTCCTGATCTAGTGTTCAGTGTTGACATGCTGTTACTGATGTTACAGAATATGTCCTGATCTAGTGTTCATCTGTGTGCAGTGTTGACAGGCTGCTTTTACTGATGTTACAGAATATGTCCTGATCTAGTGTTTGTCAGTGTCCAGTGTTGACAGTCTGCTGTTACTGATGTTAGAGAATCTGTCCTGAACTAGTGTTCGTCTGTGTCCAGTATCGACAGGCTGCTGATACTGATGTTACAGAATATGTCCTGATCTAGTCTTTGTCTGTGTTCATTGTTGATAGGCTGCTGTTAATGATGTAACATCAGGACAAAAATCATGGTTCATTTTATAGCTACTATGGTTTTACTACAAAAACCATAGTTAAACCATGGTTTATTATGTGGTTACTATGGTTTTACTTCAAAAAACATAGTTTAACTATGGCTACTGTAGTAAAACCATGATTCATTTTGTAGTTACTATGGTTTTACTACAAAAACTAGTTAAACCATGTTAAAGACGTCGAGGGCGTGTCCAATCTGGATGAGCTCATTTGGGGAGGTCACTATAAATATACGTGATGACCACAGTGACATCAGATGCTGCCTCTGGACATGAAGAGCTTCTCCGGCACCAGAACCATCGCTGATATTGCCTTGGGTCAAGTCAAGTCACCTTTATTTATATAGAGCCTTTAACAATACAGATTGTGTCAAAGCAACTGTACAGCATTAATTAGGAAAATAGTGTCAATAATGCAAAATGACACTCAAGCACTCAATTTTCAGTTAAAGGCACTTCATCATTGAATTCAGTGATGTCATCATCAGCTCAGTTCAGTTTAAATAGTATCTGTGCAATCAAGTCGAAAATATCGCTGGAAATTAAGTGTTCCCAACTAAGAAAGCCAGAGGCGTCAGCGGCAAGGAACCAAAACTCCATCGGTGACATAATGGAGAAAAAAACCTTGAGAGAAACAAGGCTCAGTCGGGGAGCCAGTTCTCCTCTGGCCAGACGAAACCAGCAGTTCAATTCCAGGCTGCAGCAAAATCACATTGTGCAGAGGACTCAACTGGCTCCTGTGGTCTTGTCCCGGTGGCCGTCTAGGAGACAAGGTCTTTACTGGG
>NW_015547641.1:203639-207256 GCF_001515605.1 Sinocyclocheilus anshuiensis
ATCAGGTAGATACGCTTTTGGCAGCTCTATAGACGCATAAAAGACAACACAAGATCTCAGACACCTGCTTTGTATAGGTTTCATGAAGTCTTGTGTTTGTGACCGGGGATTTAAATTTACCACCAGGAACACATTGAGGGGTTCTATTTACTTTAAGTTTATTCAGTTAACGTTTTACTATCAAAAGTGTCTTCTCACTTTAATTGACAAGAAGGTTCACAAAATGAACAGGAAAAGATGAAGTAGCAAAATAAAATTTAGATAAACAAAATGAGAGCTTTCACAGAGCTGGTGATACCAATTAAACCTCCTCACAGCTCTACATTACTCAGAATGCAATTTTCAAAATGCAAAAAAACCGAATACAAAAATCTCAGTGCAAAAATTTGGAAAATCAAAAATACAAGTAATGTAACACGATATCACAATGTTACCACACAATATGGCAGTGGGAATAATCAGAATGAGCTCCTATATAACACCTCACGTTCCCTCAACAAGGGCTGAAATCCTCAACATTGTTGTACACTGTCCATGGATGATCACAAAAACTCCACAATTTCCCGATAGTGCGTGTCTCGCTGCACGTCTTACCCAAATGTCCGAGGGTGAGAGCGCATGCGTACTGTCTCATACGCAACACACTCCACTTCTAAGCTTCTCACAGAAAATGAAGGAACTGGTTTATGTTGGGACCAAACTCTCCTACTCTTTTGCTGCAAGCCCCCAGATATCAACTAAACAACGGTGGGCCCCACAACCACCAAAGCCTGTGGGCCCAGCTCATCCTCCTCCTCCAGTGAGAGCTCTCCGGCCGCTGCCACAACGCCAGGGCCCAAACCCTCCATCTGCTGTAGGTGAACCAAAAACAACAGATAGCAGCTCTCAGTGATGTGTGTCGGGTTCCTGCTATGACAACAGCAACATTCACAATTGTTTACAGAACAAGCGGGAACCCAGTGTGCCTGTAGCTTTTTCTATTTCTGTTTTATCACGTGATAGAAAGTCTAAGGCCTTCTCAAGCCGTACGGCTGACTCATCTAATCTGCGGCCTGTTATGCATCAAACTAATATTGCTGTTGAGACAAAATGCAATGCCATCAAGTTAGAATTTTTAAACATTCACTAACTAAAAAATAAATCATTTCTAATCAATGACTTAATAACCACAAACAACCTGGATTTTATGTTTCTAAACGAAACATGGCTAGAAGACAGCTGCAGTGCAACGGTCCTCAATGAAACAGCCCCTCCTAACTTTACTTTCATGAGTGTCTGCAGGACTGTGTAGCTGCTCTATTTAAAGATGTCTATCAATGCAAGCAAGTGTCATTTGGTCAGTACTTGTCTTTTGAATATCTAGGGATTGTGTTGAAAGGTGCACCACACATTCTGTTTTTCATTATTTACAGGCCTCCAAAATACTCTCCAGCCTTTGTTGAAGAGTTCACAGAAATGCTATGAATGATTTCCTCAGAGTTTGACTGTTTTGCTATTGCAGGGGATTTTAATATTCACATAGATAATGCAGAAAACAAAACTACAAAAGAAATTATAACTGTTTTAAACACTTTTGACCTGATCCAGCATGTGCATGTGCATGAACCTGAACACAATCGTGGACATACGTTAGATTTACTCATCAGTAGAGGTCTAAACATTTCATCCATTGTTGTTAAGGACGTAGCACTATCTGATTGCTTCTGTATTTTCTTTGATATATTGATCTCTGCTACCACTGAATCTAGATCTGTCTCTGTCAGAAAGAGATGCATTAACGAAAACACTAGTGTGCTATTTATGGAGGCTATATCTTTAACACCAAGCATTTCTGCAGACTCTGTTGATCTTCTCCTTGATTCCTTTAATTCAAAAGTTAGAATGTTATTGATGATATTGCTCCTATAAAAGTCAGTAAAAAGTCTGGCAGACAGAAATAAGCTTGGAGAAAATCAACAGCATTTCAGAGTATGAAAAGACAATGCAGAAAAGCTGAGTGGATGTGGCAGAAGACGGAACTTGAAACCACTATAGCATATATAAAGACAGCCTTCGTGCTTTCAATGTGGAACTAGGCAAAGCTAGACAGTAATTTTTCTCAAACCTTATAAACAGTAACTTAAACAACACTCGCACTCTTTTTGCTACTGTTGAGAGACTGACAAAACCCTGAAGTCAGATTGCCAATGAA
Organism: Sinocyclocheilus anshuiensis; assembly: GCF_001515605.1. Taxonomy (NCBI): domain Eukaryota; kingdom Metazoa; phylum Chordata; class Actinopteri; order Cypriniformes; family Cyprinidae; genus Sinocyclocheilus; species Sinocyclocheilus anshuiensis. The sequence goes on from NW_015547641.1 coordinate 205,831, forward strand.
ATGCTCTCTGACAGCAAATGTAATGAGTTTGCTATGTCTGCTTTTGACGAAATTGATAGCAAAATTTTGGAAGAAATAGTACGGCACCTTAAATCGTCAACCTGCTATCTTGACACACTTCCCACATATAATCAGCTGAACAAATACTTAAAACTCAAATGGATACCTGGACAATTTTCAATCTTGTTTCCGACCGCATCACAGCACAGAGACAGTGCTCATTAAGGTAATAAATGATATTTGCTTAAATTCTGATTCTGGCAAAATATCAGTGCTGGTACTACTAGATCTCAGTGCTGCGTTTGACACTGTCGATCATAACATACTACTAGAGAGACTGGAAAGTTTTAAATTCATTTTAAACCTCTTAAATCAATTTTTAAATCATTTTCAAAGTTTTAAATACCTTGTTTTGTTGTGATTATTATATATACTTTTTAAATTTATTTTATGTAAAGCACTTTGAATTACCATTCTGTATGAGATGTGCTATATAAATAAACTTGCCTTGCCTTGCCATACTCAGTGTTGACAGGCTGCTGTTGCTAATGTTACAGAATCTGTCCTGATCTAGTGTTCGTCTGTGTGCAGTGTTGACAAGCTGCTTTTACTGATGTTACAGAATCTGTCCTGATCTAGTGTTCGTTTGTGTCCAGTGTTGACAGGCTGCTGTTACTGATGTTACAGAATCGGTCCTGATCTAGTGTTCAGTGTTGACATGCTGTTACAGAATATGTTACAGAATATGTCCTGATCAAGTGTTTGTCTACTCAGTGTTGACAGTCTGCTGTTGCTGATATTACAGAATATGTCCTGATCTAGTGTTTATCTGTGTTCAGTTTTGACAGGCTGTTGCTGATGTTACAGAATCTGTCCTGATCTAGTGTTCGTCTGTGTCCAGTGTTGACACGCTGCTGTTACTGATGTTACAGAATCTGTCCTGATCTAGTGTTCAGTGTTGACATGCTGTTACAGAATATGTTACAGAATATGTCCTGATCAAGTGTTTGTCTACTCAGTGTTGACAGTCTGCTGTTGCTGATGTTACATAATATGTCCTGATCTAGTGTTCATCTGTGTTCAGTGTTGACAGGCTGCTGTTACTGATGTTACAGAATCTGTCCTGATCTAGTGTTCAGTGTTGACATGCTGTTACTGATGTTACAGAATATGTCCTGATCTAGTGTTTGTCTACTCAGTGTTGACAGTCTGCTGTTGATGATGTTACATAATATGTCCTCATCATTGTTTCAGGAATAAAGAGAAGATGATATTGATACCAAGAAAGAAACATTTAGAATATATTAAACCAGAGATACATATATTCATACACTTGAATATCAGCATTTAGGGCTTAACTAATACAAATAACGAGTGGTAACTCAGCTAATCTAATAGGGAAACATACAAACAACACATGCATATA
>NW_015547641.1:209052-209326 GCF_001515605.1 Sinocyclocheilus anshuiensis
AAAGGTCTTTATGTGTGTGTGTGTGTGTGTGTGTGTGTCTGTTATGTGAGCATGTTGTAGTTTGTTGGTCAGCCAGGCCCATTGATGCCAGGCACCGGGGGGTCATTTATTTCTCTTTGGAAGCTGTTTGAAGTCAGATGGGGAGATGATAGTGATAGACTGCTTAGTATCTCCTTGATAGTGGGGGGGAACTATTTGACCATTTAGCACCCATATAAATGTAGAATCTGTGGCCAGGACTGTAATTTATATGCAGATGTCAAAGGCTAAAAGC
>NW_015547641.1:209650-219135 GCF_001515605.1 Sinocyclocheilus anshuiensis
TAGGTCCTGATCTATTGTTTGTCTACTCAGTTTTTACAGGCTTCTGTTGCTGATGTTACAGAATATGTCCTGATCTAGTGTTTGTCAGTGTCCAGTGTTGACAGTCTGCTGTTACTGATGTTAGAGAATCTGTCCTGAACTAGTGTTCGTCTGTGTCCAGTATCGACAGGCTGCTGATACTGATGTTACAGAATATGTCCTGATCTATTGTTTGTCTACTCAGTTTTTACAGGCTTCTGTTGCTGATGTTACAGAATATGTCCTGATCTAGTGTTTGTCTGTGTTCAGTGTTGACAGGCTGCTGTTACTGATGTTACAGAATCTGTCCTGATCTAGTGTTCAGTGTTGACATGCTGTTACTGATGTTACAGAATATGTACTGATCTATTGTTTGTCTACTCAGTTTTTACAGGCTTCTGTTGCTGATGTTACAGAATATGTCCTGATCTAGTGTTTGTCTTTGTTCAGTGTTGACAGGCAGCTGTTACTGCTGTTACATAATCTGTCCTGATCTAGTCTTTGTCTGTGTTCATTGTTGATAGGCTGCTGTTACTGATGTTACAGAATCTGTCCTTATTTAGTAGTGTTTGTCTGTGTCAAATGTTGATAGGCTGATGTTGCTGATGGCTGCTGTTACTGATGTTACAGAATCAGTCCTGATCTAGTGTTCGCCTGTGTCCAGTGTTGACAGGCAGCTGTTACTGATGTTACAGAATCTGTCCTAATCTAGTGTTCGTCTGTGTCCAGTGTTGACAGGCTGCTGTTACTGATGTTACAGAATCTGTCCTGATCTAGTGTTCGTCTGTGTCATGCTGTTACTGATGTTACAGAATCTGTCCTGATCTAGTGTTCATCTGTGTGCAGTGTTGACAGGCTGCTTTTACTGATGTTACAGAATATGTCCTGATCTAGTGTTTGTCAGTGTCCAGTGTTGACAGTCTGCTGTTACTGATGTTAGAGAATCTGTCCTGAACTAGTGTTCGTCTGTGTCCAGTATCGACAGGCTGCTGATACTGATGTTACAGAATATGTCCTGATCTAGTCTTTGTCTGTGTTCATTGTTGATAGGCTGCTGTTAATGATGTAACATCAGGACAAAAATCATGGTTCATTTTATAGCTACTATGGTTTTACTACAAAAACCATAGTTAAACCATGGTTTATTATGTGGTTACTATGGTTTTACTTCAAAAAACATAGTTTAACTATGGCTACTGTAGTAAAACCATGATTCATTTTGTAGTTACTATGGTTTTACTACAAAAACTAGTTAAACCATGTTAAAGACGTCGAGGGCGTGTCCAATCTGGATGAGCTCATTTGGGGAGGTCACTATAAATATACGTGATGACCACAGTGACATCAGATGCTGCCTCTGGACATGAAGAGCTTCTCCGGCACCAGAACCATCGCTGATATTGCCTTGGGTCAAGTCAAGTCACCTTTATTTATATAGAGCCTTTAACAATACAGATTGTGTCAAAGCAACTGTACAGCATTAATTAGGAAAATAGTGTCAATAATGCAAAATGACACTCAAGCACTCAATTTTCAGTTAAAGGCACTTCATCATTGAATTCAGTGATGTCATCATCAGCTCAGTTCAGTTTAAATAGTATCTGTGCAATCAAGTCGAAAATATCGCTGGAAATTAAGTGTTCCCAACTAAGAAAGCCAGAGGCGTCAGCGGCAAGGAACCAAAACTCCATCGGTGACATAATGGAGAAAAAAACCTTGAGAGAAACAAGGCTCAGTCGGGGAGCCAGTTCTCCTCTGGCCAGACGAAACCAGCAGTTCAATTCCAGGCTGCAGCAAAATCACATTGTGCAGAGGACTCAACTGGTTCCTGTGGTATTGTCCTGGTGGCCGTCTAGGCGACAAGGTCTTCACTGGGGATCTGTCTCTGGGGCTCATCTAGTTGTCCTGGTCTCCGCTGACATTCAGGACTGTAGAGGTCGTCTCTAGGTGCTGATCCACCATCTGGGCTGGATACGTACTGGATCCGGGTGACTGCAGTGACCATCTGATCTTGATACAGAACTGGATCTGGTGGCTACAGTGACCTCGGAATAAAAAAGAAACATATAGATATATTTTTGAGATGGAAAAATGCAGTTTTACAACTGCTAGAAACGTGGCTTTCAAAGGAAAGATTGCTATCAAATAGCACACCTAGGTTCCTAACTGATAACGAAGAATTGACAGAGCAGCCATCTAGTGTTAGACAGTGTTCTAGGTTATTACATGCTGAGTTTTTAGGTCATATAATTAACACCTCTGTTTTTTCAGAATTTAGCAGTAAGAAATTACTCATCATCAAGTTTTTTATATCGACTATGCATTCCGTATGGTCTAAATCCTGACTGGAAATCCTCACAGATACCATTTTCCTCTAAGAAGGAATATAATTGTGAGGATACTACCTTTTCTAGTATCTTGGACAGAAAAGGGAGATTCGAGATCGGTCTGTAATTAACTAGTTCTTTTTGGTCAAGTTGTGTTTTTTTTTGATGAGAGGCTTAATAACAGCCAGTTTAAAGGTTTTGGGTACATATCCTAATGAAAATGACAAATTAATAATAGTCAGAAGAGGATCTATGACTTCTGGAAGCATCTCTTTTAGGAGCTTAGATGGAATAGGGTCTAACATACATGTTGTTGGTTTAGATGATTTAACAAGTTTATACAAATCTTCCACTCCTATAGTAGAGAATGAGTGGAATTGTTCCTCAGACGATCTATAGCAAGCTATCTGATGCGATACTGTAGCTGACGGCTGCATGGTTACAATTTTATCTCTAATAGTATCGATCTTGGAAGTAAAGTAGTTCATAAAGCCATTACTGCTGTGCTGTTGGGAAATGTCAACACTTATTGATGCTTTATTTTTCGTTAATTTAGCCACTGTAAATACTTTGAATAAATTCCTGGGATTATGTTTGTTTTCTTCTAAAAGAGACAAAAAGTAATCAGATCTAGCAGTTGTTAATGCTTTTCTGTAGGATCTTTTTCATTTATGCATTTAGCAGACACTTTTATCCAAAGCAACAGTGCATTCAGGCTATACATTTTTATTTTATTTTTTACCAGTACGTGTGTTCCACTGAGCCACAGGAACACTATCACTTCATAAAAGTTTTTATTCACACATCAATCACTTTTCATTATCAACATGGATATTAAAATCACCAACAATTAAAACGTTACCTGCAGCCAGCACTAACTCAGATAGAAAAGCAGCAAATTCTTTAATAAAGTCTGTATGGTGCCCTGGTGGACTGTATACAGTAGCCAGTACAAACATCACAAAGGATTTATCATTAACACTTGTATTTCTGGATAATGTTATATGAAGCACCATTACTTCAAACGAGTTATACTTGAAGCCCGCCCTCTGAGAAATACTGAAAATATTGTTATAAATTGTAGCAACTCCTCCCCCTTTACCTTTTGGACGTGGCTCAAGTTTATAACAATAATCTTGGGGGGGAAGACTCGTTTAAAATAATGTAATCATCAGGTTTTAGCCAGGTTTCTGTCAAACAACTCTAAGTAATTATCATTAAAGCCAGACAATTTTTTTTTAGTACTAGTGACCTTTAATTTGGAGCAAGAGAAACTGGGGGAGTGACTTTTTTCTTTCAGACATGTGTCACTTCTCACATCTGATTGGTCCAATTTCAGTTTGAGATCTCTAACTCAGAACGTAACCTGCCCCGGAGCAGGTTAGCCGTGGAGTGTAAGTCACCATGGCAATGAACACCGCTAAAAGCCAAACCACTTTCATGGTACCTAAAACCCAGGATAGGTGCAAACTAAACTGAAACTTACCTGGCTAGCCAGCTAATCTGGCTTCATGGTACAGGCCCCTGATATTCAATAAGCCAAGCTTTATCATTTGTTTATCCGTATTACATCTGTTTTTTATTTGTTGAACATCAATTAAATTGTTACACTTAAACGGGTTTAGACGCAATTGAGAAAATAACTTTTTGATAGTTATGCTTTATTTAATACTTGTATAGCCTACGGTAGTTGTAGAATATACTTGTACCGTTAGAGATACTATGTAAAAGTGGATTTTGCGTAATAGGTGCCCTTTAAATTAAGTTTGTTCCATCATTTTTCCTATTGTTTAATAAATTACATCATAGAAAATGAATAAGCTTGAGGTTTGAGTCGCCTTTAAAAAAAAAAAAATGGGTTTGAGTATTTTAGAAAAAAACACCTTGTGTATATAAATAGTGATTTTTTTTTTAATGATAAGCTTTTTTTTTTTTTGACCATGAAACCAAGTTTCTTTAAAATAAACACCTGCCTGAGGGGAAAATTAAGGAATTTGGTGACATATTTTGAAACTTGCATTTTTAGGATAATAGTAAGATATATTTAATAAGATTTACTTTTTTTTATTTTTGGGGGAAGAGTTTTGGAAGAAAATAGCAACCATTCGGTGGAATGGCCATTTTTGTATTAGGTAACCTTGTGTGATTTTCACTAAAATATTTGACTTCTCTCATTTTTCTCTTCTAATCCTCACTCACGAAGACTGTTGGTGATGATGGAATGCCATGCGAGTCTATACTTTTAAGTTACTTTAATTTATTTGTTCAGATCAGCTTTTTTATAGACGCAATTTATTTTCCTCCTCTAGTCGCTTCAAGCTCCAGTCCAGCGGGTGGCGCTAAGACACATATACGTTTGTTCACCAAACACCATTAAACCTCAGAGGAAGAAGATTAGTTTCACTGCGCTCTCGGTTGTTATGTCGTGATGCTGTTTTAATACAAACAGTTAGAAATGCTGTTTCTGTAAATAGAGAAATAGAGTTTTTGAATCAGGTCAGTAAATACCTGTAATATTCTCATCCTCACAGTCGTGACTAAGTTTTGAAGCAAGCAGGAATATCTGGAGGAGTATCATCTGAACTGAGATCTGCTGCTGTGAAGATGGTGTTTGTTAAAGAGGAGAGTGAGGAGAACACAAGTGAACCAGAAACCTGGAGAATAAAACACGAGGAACCAGAAACCTGGAGAATAAATCACGAGGAACCAGAAACCTCGAGAATAAAACACGGGGAACCAGAACCATGCAGAATAAAACATGAGGAACAAGGAGGTTGGTGTTTATTCTTCATTCATCTTTAATAGGGTTGCAAAGTGGCGGAAATTTTCCGGAAACGTTCCATGGGAACTTCGTCTGGGGAATTTTGGAAATATTCCAAGTTTGAAACTTAATAGGAATTTTTGGGAATTAATTGAAAATTTGGGGAAATTTATAAAACTATCATATACAAACATAAATATAAACATTTAGTTTGATCATAGGCTAGTGAGGTTCGGTTCTTGAACGAATCGGTTCTTTTGAGCCGGTTGTCAGGAAGTAACCGGTCGAGCCGGTTCACAAATCGAACTGAATCGAACTTTAGTTCCGGGTTGATGACGCTGGACGCACAGCCCGAAGTACCACGTCCAACTCAAAAAGAACCGATTGAGCCGGTGTGACGAGATTTTCGGTTTCATGAATATTCATGAGTTTACCGGACATGCGCGTGGAACCGAGAATTTCAGTTCACGCTCCTTGTATCTCAGCAGGTTTAATGGAATATTTTTAAATAGGTAAATATTTTACAGCGTTGCACAAACCTATGCCTAAACTACATTTGTTCATCATTTTGTAACAGTTTATAATGTTTTCATTAGTTTGCACGTTTTGTGCAGTCGTCACTGACTGAATGATTGCAGACATTCAGCACACTTAACCTAGTTGTAAATTACTTTGATTTCAGTTCGTTGTGCTGTTGCAATGCTTTAAAACTGTGTCTGTTGTTAGTTGTTTTCATTTAAATACAACAGCTGAAATAAACTTGTATTTGTGGATCGTTTTTCATCTATCCTGGTGTGATTGTTCTTAAACTGTTAGGCTTAGGCTGTATTTACAAAATGAATAGGAATCTAAGACCACACACTCAAGCATGAAAGTGTTCCTTTAATAAGTACAATTTTGGATTAAACAAAATTGTATGGACAAAAGTTTAAAAACATTGGAATATGTTAATCGCATCATTGCAATGCTTTAAAACTGTGTCTGTTGTTAGTTGTTTTCATTTAAATACAACAGCTAAAATAAACTTGTATTTGTGGACCGTTTTTCATCTATCCTGGTGTGATTGTTCTTAAACTGTTAGGTTTAGGCTGTATTTACAAAATGAATAGGAATCTAACACAAGCATGTTTTTTATTTTACACACAAGCATGAAAGTGTTCCTTTAATAAGTAAAATTTTGGATTAAACAAAATTGCATGGACACAAGTTTAAAAAGTAGCCTACATTTGGTACACTGTAAATGAGAAAACAAATACTTCACTGCATTTTATGGAATGGAATAAGAAACTAATTTCATGTTAAAAAATAATTTTATTAACAAATACGTGCTTGTGCTTGTTTTGATATGATATATACAACACTGTTCTAAGGATTTGTATTAGTAAGGTTCTTTGTTCATGTCACCAACTGCATCAGATTAAAAATATTAAAAAACATTAATATTGTGGAATAATTTTACAATTTAAAATAAAGTTTTTTTCCCCCTGTGATGTCAGATCTCAACTTCTCCTCTTCAGTGTCTCATGATCCTTCAGAGATCATTCTAATATGCTGAATTATTGCACAATAATATTATTCATAATTCATAAAGAATATTCATATTATTATCAGTTGAAATTGGTTGTACTGCTTAATGAAGTGTGGAAACCATTATACAGCGACAGGATTCCTTGATGAATGGAAAGTTCAGAAGAACAGCATTTATTTGAAATAGAAAACTTTTTTACATTATAAATGTCTTTACTGTCATTTTTATTAAATTAATGCATCCTTATGCAATTAATGCAAAAAAATAAAAATAAAAATCATGGTAATCCTAAACTTTTGAATGGTAATGTCATGTATCAAATGCCAGAATCAAGTTAAGAAATGTTTTTTTTTTTAGCTTTATGATGTCAAAATGTTATACAGCAGATTCTACAAGGACGTTAACATCACACTCTCTTGTATCCTATGTTGTCTTGTTTTGGTGCATAAATCTTTTTAGTTTGTAACAAGGATTCAACAGTGATTCATGCTCAAAATTCAGGAAAACTTTACTTTATTAATCGCATCCTCCATGACTAACATTTTCCTGGATTTTGAGTGTGAATCACTATTGAATTTATATTTTTAAAAACAAAATATTACTGTCTCACATAATATCAAACATTCACACCAACACACATTTTACCAACATCTCATCAAAAGCTAATCAAGGCAACAATCCAATCTTTATTCCACTTTATTTTTCATATTTAGAGGCCCCTTTTATTTATTTATTTATGTAGTCATTTAGCAGAAGCTTGGCTTTACACAACAAAACGAAAACAAGTAGATCGAGAAAGCTAGTGTTAGAGGCCTTTTTTTAAAGAAGAAAAGCAGATGGAAAACAAATAGAGAGTGCAAGTGTTAGAGGGTCAAATATAGATGGAAGAGATGTGTTAGTCATTTCTTGAAGATGGCTAAGGACTCAGTTGCTCGAATTGGGCAGGTCATTCCACCAGGAGGGAACAGTTCATGTATATTAAAAAAAAGCCTAATTAAGAGTATATATGTTTATGAAACTTTATGACTTAGCCTATAAATAATGTTGCATGAGTGTTTGTTGTGCATCAAAATAGACCATGCATTTTTATCAATGATCATTGTGTATCATCCAGGTACAGTGCAACACATGGTCAAAGAACAGATGACACAGAATAACATCAGTGTAGGTTGCAAAATGTTTATTAGGCCACATATGGTGGTGAATGCGCTACTATTGGAAACCTGTAGCTGTAATCATCCAGGTGTTCTGGGCTTTTTGGTTTCACTGTGCAAAGGGAACCATAAACCTTGTGATAATCTTAATTGGTAAATTTACATTTGTTTGTAAGAATGTTTAACTATTTTACATTGGAAACAGGAAAAAAAGAAATTTCAGCAGCATGCTTTTGCAGCACTGTATGATTGTATCATATTACAACCAGACAGCAGAAAATTCACAACCAGACAACATGGAGAATGTTGAACGGGGTAAGTTGTTTTTATACAGTCTATGGTTAAGACATGGATCATCACACCAGTATACAAAAATTAATAAATATGTCCACAGATACGTTTATTTCATTTGTTGCAGGCAGTGATATATTCAACAAATGATAACAACTAATAACAGACAAAGTTTTAAAGCATCGCAAGCTACAAATGAAGAGCACAAAGAACTGAAATCAATGTATAGGCAACAACTAGCTGAAGTCTGCTGTGCTATATCCTAACATTACACAAAGAATGCCTGCAATCATTCAGTCAGGGACAACTGCACGCAACGTGCACTGTAAACTAATAAAAACATTATAAACTGTTACGAAATGATAAACACATGTAGTTTGTGCAACACTGTAAATATATTTACTTTAAAATATATATATACTGTATATCCCATTAAATGTGCTGAGATACAAGGAGCGTGAACTGAAATTCTCAGTTCCACCTGGTTCCACGCGCATGTCCGGGAAACTCGTGAATATTCATATATGCCCCGCCCACTGAAACCGAAAATCTCGTAACACCGGTTCAACCAACTGTCGAAGTTTGCCGAGGATTACTGAGGACTCAACAAGAACCGAATGAGCCGTGGCGAAGTTTGCCGAGGATTACCGAAGATTCTGATTTAGTTGACGATACCGTGCAAGCCTGAGGCATGTACTGGAAATATGCTTAGTATGACTATTTTTATTATTAATTATTACATTTTTATTATTACAATTATTACATTTTAGTTATTAATTTACATTTTATTAAAACCTGAAAAAACCTTTGTCGAGTGATGTAAATATATTTTACTATAGTTTATTAATTTGTGCATATTATATTTAAAGTTGCTTACGCGAAATCAAGGAGTTTGTAAGACTGGTTTATTCATTCTTTATACTGTAGACATGTAGAACATATCCGCGTTTGTGCATCAATGTCTAATGTGTGCTATAGGTGTGAAACTTTTAGGAATCTTATCCGAGTTGTAGGCTAGTGCTGGGCGGTATGAAAAAAAATTAATATCACGGTATTTTTCAAATTATACCGGTTTCACGGTACATGATGGTATTTTTTTTTCATGTATGACCGGGTGTTTTGACAAGTGCATTCCAAACGCTACATAATGGCAAGCACGTGCCCTGCTTATTTCAAAGCCCCCACTCCAAGAGGATAGGGATGATCACTTCCATTTGGAATTTGCACGTGAACCGTTCGGTACCGATACTTGTATCGGCACATCCCTAATGCAAACTAATACAAATTTTAAAAATGACATTTTTGGGGGTAATCTGTGATGCTTTTTTTGAGGATTTATTGATGAATGAAAACTTGTGAACAGTGTTTATTCAAAATATAAATATTTTCTAACAATGCAAGTCTTT